>NC_081571.1:82210071-82388133 GCF_022355385.1 Mustela nigripes | reverse complement strand
GGGCACGGATTGCATGGAGCACTGGGTGTGGTGAAAAAATAATGGATACTGTTTTTCTGAAAATAAATAAATTGAAAAAATTAAAAAAAAAAAGGCAGGTAGGACTCATCTATTACATCATCTGATAGTCATAATTTCTAAAATTCTTGGGCATTACATTGTAAGATACTTTAAAGTGATTTCTAC
Organism: Mustela nigripes; assembly: GCF_022355385.1. Classification (NCBI taxonomy): domain Eukaryota; kingdom Metazoa; phylum Chordata; class Mammalia; order Carnivora; family Mustelidae; genus Mustela; species Mustela nigripes. The sequence continues at coordinate 82,387,947 of NC_081571.1, read as the reverse complement.
AAAAACATGCCAATTCAAAATGAACTAAAAGTGATGCTAAGAACAAAATATCACAAGACCTCAGAATAAAATTAGCATTTTATCAGATCAGTCCTTCCACCGAAACGAGGGTAATAAGATAACGGAGCGCTCTGATGAAAGACCAGCGGTCAGTTTGTGGGCGACGTGCGCAGACAATGTCAAAACTGGCCTTAATTAGTTAGACGTTCTTGGGTTTGTCCTGGGGAAGAGACAGCTGCGGCCGATTTCCATCAAGTTATAAACACTTGTTTGTTGCACATCCTAGTTGACGTCCGCCATGGGTCCCAGGACCAGCGGCGGAGCCGGGGACACAAATGCTGACCGGGTTGCGGCAGGACAAGAGGAGGACAAGCCAAGGCCGGACGGGCACAGGGTCGCCTTCCCGTAGTGCCTGGAGCAAAATCGGATGCAGCGATTAAAATGCGAAGTGCCTAGTGACGTTTGGCTGTTGGGTGGCTATGAAGAAGCACAGTGGTTTGCAAAAGCAGAGATACAACTGCTGAAGCTTCAGAATATCAAAAGGCTATTTTTGCAACATCCCCCACCTCAACCCCAAGTCCTAAGGTGTTTTGACGGCAGAAATCCAATGGCAATGCCTCTTAGGACACGACTGCTGCGCCTGTACTGCATTTACGGTGGGTTTTTCCAACGTTCCCACTTAAAGACAGTCTTTGGTCACTCTCATAATTATTTCTGTCAACGTAACATAAAAACACCACAGCAATACAAACGGAGGCCTGATCCCATATTCCCATTGGTGTATCTTGGGAACTTTTATTTTGTGGAACTTCGTAAATGTGGCGAGTTATTGCATGATGATTCGACCCGTGAACACTTGCACAGGTGTCCGTGACTGTTATCTGCAATGAGTGGTTTGCTTCTCTCTGTGTCCATTTTTTTTTATGTTTTATGTCTTTTCAAGGAAATGAAAGACTGGATTTGAAAGACGTCTCTCAGATAGAACAAGCAGATTTTGAAAACTTATTAAAAGTATTTATTTTATTTTAGGAGCGAGAAGAATCTGGGTTGACAGCAAGGCCCTCATATTTGGTATCTTGGGTATCTGATGATGATATTTCCAGCCACGCTTGAGAATACAAAAGTTAGAATGAATTTTCGCATAAGGAGTAGAGAGAAAGTTCCATTTGGACATGAAAGGTGAGAGCTTGAAGGTTGTCGGGACACATATATGGCTGAACGACCCATGTGGATTCAGTGTGGAGATCCAGGGAGCAAAAGACTTAAGGATCAAGACAGCTGTGCCATTGCTGCTCGTGTCAACAGTAGCTGAATCATGGTGGACGCGATCACCGGGGAAAATGAATGCCCAAGAGTGAGCGACACTCTGCGCCGTCTTCCAGAAACCACGAGGCCAGGCATTGGCCCAAGAGCCAAAAGAGAATGGAGAAGAAATTCAGTGTGGAAGAGATTGAAGAAGGGCTTGTGCCATGTAAGTAGGAGGCTAAGATTTAAGAAGTGGGAATGTAGCAACATGGACGGGACTGGAAGAGATGATGCTGAGTGAAATAAGTCAAGCAGAGAGAGTCAATTATCATATGGTCTCACTTACTTGTGGAGCATAACAAAAAGCATGGAGGACATGGGGAGTTAGGAGAAGGGAGCTGGGGGAAATTGGAAGGGGAGGTGAACCATGAGAGACTATGGACTCTGAAAAACAACCTGAGGGGTTTGAAGGGGCGGGGGGGTGGGAGGTCGGGTACCAGGTGGTGGGTATTAGAGAGGGCACCGATTGCATGGAGCACTGGGGTATGGTGCAAAAACAATGAACACTGTTTTTCTGAAAATAAATAAATTAATTAAAAAAAATAAAAAGAAGTGGGAATGTGCTTTGGGAATGCTGAAAGGCCCAGCTGGTGTGAGATGCTGGGGGGCACACACACGTACTCGGGCTTCCCCCCACCCTGTAATGTGGCAGCCACTGGATTCCTCCTTGACTTCTGTCAACTCTAAGTTGCTCTGGATAAACACTACTCCTAACTGTCCTGTTAAATATAGAGCAATCGTGGGATTAGGTGTATGCTTTCTCCTGCCAAAATATAGATCATAGGCAACTTGACTATTGCCTTATATAAAAGGAAACCCATGTTAATTTTAGATTGGGCGGGATCGAGTGAGTAGAAATGTTACAGTGGCTGTGCCAGGCAGAATAAGGACCTTTCAAGATGTCCACACTCTAATTCTTGAACCCTGTGAGTAGACCACCTTGCATGGCAAAGGGACTCTGTGGGTGTGATTAAGGTTAAGGACCTTCAGATGGGAAGGTCGTTCTGGAGTATCCAAGGGCCCAAGGTAATTGCAGGATCCCTGAAGATCTGAGACATTTCTCTGCTGGCAGAGCATCAAGGGGATGGCACGGTGAGAGGGACTGGCTTGCGAACACGTAGCTGCCCTGAAGATGCAGGTTAGTGGCCATGAGCCAAAGAAAGGGGTGGCCTTGAGAAGCTGGAAAAGGCAAGAAATGGATTCCCCCTAGAGCCTACAGAAGAAGGGTGGCTCTGTTCCCACCGTTACTCCAGCCCAGGGAGACCCATTTTGAATATCTGATCTCCGTAATAAATTTGTATCATTTAATAAATTACCAAGTCGATGGTAATTGTTACAACACAACAGTAAGTTACTAAGTGGCTTTTTAAACACACAATGTGGTGACATTTGTGTTCTTAGCTCCTGTTTGAACACATATGTGAAGGAACCGTATGCTTTTAAGCATAGGAGGACCTGCTTAATCACACACAACTATTTATACACAGTAAAAAAAAAAAAAAAGAAATCAGTGCTAAATAGGAGGGATTCTTATTCTTTTTTCAAACAGATCTAGCACTTTGCTCCCAAGGAGAGAAAAACAAAACCCGCCCTGATGCTGAGCCACCTGTGTCACACCACGATCATGTGATGCTGGGACGATTCCGGCTCCTGAGCTAAAAATAAACCGATGACACTGTGTTCCATTAACGAGCACACGATCTTATCGGAGGAGTCCGGGCTTTGATCTGGAGTTTGTTCACTTAAAGTCTTCGTAATTCGTGCTCCTTGGGAACTCCGCGCGGCCTCGCTCTGTCCTTGTTCCTCTCCGCCGAGTCATCAGGAAGCACCACGCATTACCACACACACCGTGCTTGTTTCTCAAAAAGAAACATTTTTTTCCTCTAAAGTCCTAAATGTACTCATTCTTGTTCCTGTCTTATTTAAAACACTAACAATTCCCATCGCAGTCGGAAAGAACGGACCAGACTGTTTCCTTCACCGGGGTCAGATCAGAACTCGCTTTCCCAGACAGCTCCAGCTTGCACGTGGGTTACGTCCCACCGTTCACGTCTGTTGCTGGGAATCTGGAATGGATTTCCCTGGACAAACAAGGTAATAAAAACTGGTCTGGTCCCCGGGCTGCTTTCTGTGGTATATTTAAATGGTTCCAACCGTAGTGCTAGCATCTGGGAACAGAGGCCATTCCCTGCAGAAGAGAGAAACAGATGATTTCAGACTTCCAGGCCCCAGAACTGTGGCAGATAAATCGCTCTTGTTGATAAGGCGCCCAGTCTGCGGTATTTTGTGATAGGATGCCAAGGGACTCAGACTCCAACACTGCAAGGACTTTTGCTGTGTGGGACATGTGTGGTCTCCACAGTCCTTTTGTTAGCAAGCCTAGGGACACCAGATGCCTGCCAGTTACACTATCTCTGGCTAAGTGTCCCCAGACTTCCGACCATGTGCTCACCTAATCAGACTGCTAGGTTTCACACTCCGTGGCTCTGTCAACATGGCCACAGCTGACCCGGCTGAGGATGGGCACCTGCCCCAAAGGGGCCCTCGCTCGGCAGACTCTGGCTTGTAAGCACGAGAGAGCAGCTCCACAAAGAAGACTCACACCTGGGCTCAGCGTGTGCACTGCCCTTCCTAGGACAGCCCGAATGTGCATCTTCTACCCCTGAATCAGTGTGGAGTGTCTGTTCCACATCCAGAGGTGTTCTGGCTCCGACAGTAGTCGCCCTAATTACACTGCCGGCATATGGCTGAATTGTGAGGTTCGTCAGGGTTGAAGGGCAGCCCAGGGGGGACACTGGGGCAAGTGTGGAAAAGCTGCAGAACCATGTCTAGTGGGACCCTCAGACAGCCTCTCCCAAGGGATGGCCTCAGGCTAGGTGAGTTGGCTTCTTGAGTCCACCGATGTCTGTCAAATCCATCACACTCGGCAGACCCTGCCAAAACCAGGGGACCCTGCAAGGACTGGCAGGGGACCTGATGGCCAAGTGAGTAGCTGACCCGCCCATGTGACTGGTGTCCTGGGAGCAGAAGCCATGTATTTTCAGGCAGAATGGAAGAGGGGTCCTTCCCCCAGACTTGTGGTGTCAGGAAAGGCTTTCCGGGAGGCAGCATAACCCTGAGCCCAGGAAGGAGAGGTGGGAGTGAAGCACGTGGATGGGGGCAAGTGCCAGGGCAGAGGAGGGTCCCTGGACCACTTTGAGTGGGGTCCCTGGACCAGCAGCCCCAGCATCCCGGGCAGGTGTAAGAAGTGAACCTTTTCATCCATACCCCAGACTTCCTGAGTCAAAGGCTCTGGAGCCAGGGCCCATGTCCTGTGTTGGCAAGTTTCCCCAGGACTCAGATGCCCACTTGAGTGGGGGAACCTCTGCTGCTGCTTCCCACAGCCCGTGCTGCTCCCCATGGGGTCACCATGCTGTGGAACCCGAGGGCCTCTGTCATATGTGCCTTCCTAGTACACCTCTCTGCACGAAGGGCTCTGCTCCCTGGGAAGTCTGACTCCTGGGCACTCCTGGTGTGTTTCCCGCCTCTGGGGCCTCCGGGGCACTACACTCATGGATTCGGATTTGAGAACTTCCAATTTTTCTACAGTCTCGGAGACATCCTCTGATCTATGCTTCGCTGGGTGACAGTGAAAATTGATCTTTGCAGGCTTATAGCCTTAGCAGAAAGAGAGGGAGGGAAGTGTGGTTGCATTTGGTCTGTACTACTGTCTCTTCCACCATGCTGACTCCTTGGCACTAGGACTGTTGCCAGGTGGAGACAATCCACAGGCTAGAGTGAGCTTGCATCCCCACAGATGCCGGGATCAGACCACCTGCCTTCCAATCCTGACGTCAGAGCTTCCTTGCCATATAGTGTAAGGATGGGGCACGGGGCGCTCAAGCTCCTCCTGTGTCAGTTCCCTTCTCTGAAAAATGGAGATGATCTTTCCTACAATGTGGGGTTATTGTGCACAGTAAATGGGTCCATAAACATGAAGCCCTCTTGGCACCCAGCCAGGTATGGAACACATTGTCAAGGGTTAGTGCCTGCTGTGTTCAGCTCTGGGCTGTCATCTCTCCACATCATAGGGTTAGTGCCTCTTCCCCAAGCATGCTGCTGGGGACACAGCGACACAGTGCTGCCTCTGTGAGGCTCGGTCACTCACGGACTTAGGAAGATGGAGACTTTCTGGCTCTTCCTGACTTCTTGTGTGAAGACCTCCCCGGATCACTGCTCAGTGGGCTCCCTGCTCAGTGGGGAGTCTGCTTCCCCCTTTGAGCCTCCCCCTTCTCATGCTCTCTCTCTCATGCTCTCTCTCTCTCTCATAAGTAAAAAGAAATCTTTAAATTATTTTCTCGTATTGGAGTAGAAGAAAAAAAACCTGACTGACTGAGAAAAGAAATTAATTGATGGGTCCGAGTTTGGCAGTTGTGGTGCGTTGCAGATTAAACTCTGGCCGCGGCAGGAGATGCAGAAGACAACTACTTACAAGAGGCCTCGCTCTTCTTAGACTCCTGCCAAGAACCACGGCCACCACGTGAATGCTGAAGTACAATGCCCGGGACCAGCTGGATTAGGAACAGAACTACCCACACGTCGAGGAACAATGAACAGGACTCATCATCACAGAAATCAGCACAGGGACCCAGACTGTCTGAAGATATTCTGCACAGAAGAAAAATCAGCTACCTTCTAACTCTGCTGTGGACAAAAGGCTCGCATTTGGCAAAACAAAAGAAACGTGAAGAGTAGATAACTTTTCCAAAGAGGGAAAGGTCATGTCAAATTTAAGGTATGGAGGTAGAATAAATTCTTGTTTATTGTCAGTAAGTAACTGTGACAGGCATCTTCCTTCAGGAGTGGAGAGCTCTGCTATGGGGGGGAGGGGGGGACAAGGCTTTCCTAATGTGGTGTGATGCACCACGCTAGGGCACTATCATACCTTAGCTGTGTAGCCTCCTTACGAGTCGTGGGAACCCATTTAACGAGAGATCCTATAAAATTGTCATGGCAGCTGGGCTCTTACACTCCAGCTTCTTGGTTTTCCAAGCCAAGTCATCTCTGTAAATTCAGAGTGCTACAATGTATCTGTATAGAAGAGCTACCTTGCCATTTACGTCTAACTTTTCTAGTTCAGTTAGTTTCTTATTATCCAAGTGATATATGCATGCTATGCTAGGGACAAAATTTTAAATGTTATTAAGTAAAGCAAAAAGTAAATTTTCCCCTTTCTGCAATCCCTATGAACATTTTTTGGAGTGTATTCCTCCAGAAATTTTTACCCAAATGCGATTATATTACGCATTCTCTTCTGCAGTTTGCTCCCCTCCCCGTTTCATATCATCTAGACTAACCTCATGTCTCTCCCTCTCTCGCTTGTTAAAAGACTATGCATCATTCTTTGGGAGGATGTTCTACAAGAAATCCAACACATTTGCCTTGATTCTAGTGGGTTCCCCAGTTCCAAGAAGGCGGAAGCAAAGTTGTGGAAGGTAGGTACACATTCCTGTTCAAGCCGGGACTATGTTTTTGGAAGAGGGTTTGCTGGGACCAAGGAGATGAGCATCATTAGTTCAACGCTGTGACTCTGGCCTCCAGGGAGGCTGCAGCCAGTCCTACCAGAGTGTAAGACTGTATGTTTCTTCCCGCCCTTCCTAAAAATTGGGTTTATCAAGCTCTTTATTTTCTTTACTCTGGTAGATAAGAACTTAATTAATTGTGATTTAAATATAGGAATGATGATGTTAAATAGTCTTCCTTATTTTACTATCTGTCTACATTTTTAACTTTACCTATTTTTATATAAGGTGGTTTACATTTCTCTTTACTGATTGTGTAGAAGTATTTGTGTATGAGAGAAATCAGGCCTTGATATATTGTCTAGGTTTTAAATATTTTTTCCTAAAATGGTAGTTTTAATTTGTTTATTGCATTTTTTAAACATATATTATTTTTAGGTGTGTGTGCATGCGTGTGTGTGTGTGTGTGATCATATATATTAATCATTTCTTCACTTCTTCCTGACATCTGGCTTTTAGGAGATAATATATTTTTAATTTGAGTCTGGTCTCCCACCCTTTTCTCCCAAATGAATTTTGCATATATTTCTGTCCTGTTTTGTTATTTGCAAACCAACCAACCAACCCACACCTCTTACCCATTTTTCTTCTCTTCTTTATTCACCATGGGTCATTTTAAGGAGCATAGGGTGCTGCTGCCTGCGGTGGACAACTGTCCACCTGGGCTTTCCATTCGCAAAGGACATAATTACCTTACTGGGACTCTCCATTTAGTGTGTCCAGACCGGGGAGGCGGCAGCCTCATTAGGGGTCAGGAGAAGAACACCACTCGGGGACCCAGCAAGATGCTTAAATTTCAGGTTGTCCTTTTATGCTGGCAGCTCCCATATAATTTAACATTTGCGTGTATCCTTTCCAGGTGAGCAGTCCTGCCGGAGCAGCCTTAGAAATCAGTAGGGTGAGGGGAAGGACTCCATTTTTGCCGCCACATGTCCTAGGCTGTCTGTCCTCAGATACGGCCCCACCGTGCACCACTGCTTCTGAGGACACGTCCCTGCTGAGTCTAGGGGGTGGACTGTATCTTAGTTTAGCTGGTTCTTTGTCCGCATCGATGACGGATATCATCCCTTGCCTTTGAGATGGATTCAGATGTGGGAACGAGCTTGTTGGACACCCAGGCAAGGCATGGGTGAGAAGCTTTGGGTGAGATGCTGTTACAGAGAAGGTTCTCTGTTGCTGCTGTTAAATTGCTCTTTAGTGAGCTGCTGGCCTCCCCAGATGTTTGTCCCCGAATGGGACTTCTGAGGCCGTCATGGCGCCTAAAAACCCCAGACAAGCGACCTCTTGGCCAACTGGAGAAGCGAACAATGGGATCTGCTTTCATTTGCATTTCTTTGATGATGTGCCAGGTTCAGCCTTTCTCATATGTTAACCGCCTTTTTGTATTTCTTGCCATGAAACTTAAACCCAGTTCCCTTGAATCTTGTGTTACTTGTGGACACTGCTTAGTTCCCCTCCTCGCTCCACTTGGGTGGTGCGTGGGGCACCGGCAAGACAGGAGAGGGCGCGTGCGCGGATCGGAAGGCTCCGCTCCCCACGGCGCCTGCGGTCATCTCCGTGGCGCTGGGAACCTCTGCACGTAACTAATGGCTCCTATGACACCTGTTCTACGTTCTTACGAGGTTTTTCTGAGGAGCAGAAGTCATCACAGACCAGGAAGTACTGTGAACCTGTGAAGCGTGCATCAGGGAAAGGAAATGCAGTCAGAAAACATGACCCAATTCCTCCTTGAGAAGAATGATTGTGTCAAATCGGAAGGGGCCTCACACCATCTTTTCCATTCCCAGACTCCAGACCACACTCGTGCTCCCGGCCAGGTCACCACGCTGATGCTAGCCTCCAGCTCATCCGGAGGAAGGGTCTGAAGACTTACTCAGAATTCTAGAATTTTCTCAGGGTGGAGCTCCAGGCTGCCCCACGCCCACGACGAGTCTTCCTGGATGGAACTTTCTCTTCAGTCTCTGTTGGTGGCAGACCTCACTGTTTAAGTAAATGCTACTAACTGCATGGGAACATCCCTTTGTTTTCTGGTGTTTCTTAGTAGGATGGTTCTAGGATTAAAGTGCCACCCTTTGTGTTCCTTCTGTGGGTTGCAAGATTGCTGTGATGGTTAATTGCCTGTTTCCCTGGGCTGGGTCACAGACCCGAGTATTTACTCAAGCAGTACCCAGGCATTGATGCGAAGGCATTTCGTGGCTGTGCTTCCTCTCTGCCATCCGCGTACTTTCAGCAAAAGAGGGACACTCCATAGTGTGGGCGGGCCTTACCCAGTCAGCCAAAGGGCTTGAGCAAAAACAGGTCTCCCCAGAAGAAGAAATTATTTGTTTTTCCTCCTTTTTTTTAAAGATTTTTTTAATCTTTTTTTTTGTTAAAGATTTTATTTATTTATTTGTCATAGAGAGAGAAGCGAGAGTGAGCGCAGGCAGACAGAGAGGCAGGCAGAGTCAGAGGGAGAAGCAGGCTCCCTGCTTCTCAGGAGCCTGATGTGGGACTCGATCCCAGGACGCTGGGATCATGACCTGAGCCAAAGGCAGCTGCTTAACCCACTGAGCCACCCAGGCGTCCCTGTTTTTTCTCCCTTAAAAAAAAAAAAAAGTGGAACATTTCATGGATTTGCGTGTCATCCCCACTCACGGGTGTATCGTTCCAGTGTGGTATGCGCTGCCAAAGCGAGCGCCCAGAAGGAGAAATTCGGCTGCAGGACGACCACGTTAATCCCTGCCCAAGTTTCCAGCCCGTGGGCCTGTCCCGTGAATTTCAGACTTGCCAGCCCCTACAACCAAGTCGGAAAATGCCTTAAAATCAATCAATCAATCGATCGATCGATCGATCTGTCATCGGTCATCTTCCTTTGTTTTTCTTCCTTTCTTTCCTTCTCTTGCCGTCCGTCCTCTATCTTCATCCATCATCTCTCTTCTCTCTCTCTCTCTCTCTCATCCATCCGACTGTCATCTTTCATCTCCTACTGGCTCCGTTTTGGTAGAGAGCCCAGCTGACACAATCACGGACAAGGGTCAGCAGCCGTACGGCACCTCAAGTCTGTTAGGGGCACGAGGGCTCGGGGATGTCTTCCCATACTGACACTAAAGCGTGTCTCCTATTTCCTGCTCACATCTCTGCTATCAACCAGCCATTTCCCTTGCTCAGAGAAACTACTCTAACTTCGTGGTTAATCACTATTTTATAAGCTCCGAGAATAAAGTGCTGCTGGGATCTTAACCAGTCCTGACCCTGAACTGAAGTCTGTCACTGCGGGAGAAAAATGGCCTGGATCTGCAGAAGGGGCAAGTATCATGGTTCATAAGTTGAACACATCCTTTCCGTGGCCAATCCCCGGGACCCGGGCTCTAGATTTCCAGCGCAGAATTCAGCGAGGAGGGTAGCTGCGAGAAGCGTCTGCCTCCACCGTGGCCCTCCCTCTGTGTCGGTCCCCTGTGCAAGCTGTCGGTTCGAGGTTCCCACTTGGAGGTCACACCACCGACTTACCTGTCCTCACCCTCCAGCCGAGGCGCCGGCCCTGCTGATGCGGAGCGAACTCTCTCGCCCCATTTTGGTGAGCCCGTGCTTTGTGTGCTAAGCCAGGGATTGAATCCAAAGTCGGCCCCAACAATAGCGCCCTGAAGAGGTATTTCCCGCCTGCTCGCCATACAGAGGGGGCTGGGCTGGGTCTTGCAGGCCACACCCCCTCGGTCCGGCACACAGAGCTCTCCCACAATCCTGTCTTCGCGGGCACAGGAGCAAAGGGCTTCCGGTGACAAGACGGGACAGGCGTCCGTGGTCGAGCTGAGCTGGAGCATCGGCTCCGGGGGGTCTGGTCCTCACGGGGAGACCGGCTCAGACCGACAGGGATGTGGAGTAGGACGGTGACCTGGAAATTAAGTGGCACGGTGAAACACAGAGTTCACATGGCGGATCTCTGAATGGCCAACACGTGTGAGGAAATGCTCTCAGCTCCGCTAGTGAATCAGGTTGGAGACACTGGGACGACTGGGACATGAGGACGAGCCACTAACACGGCTGATAACGACGCCCCCCAACAGCGACTGCTGGTCAGGATGCGGGGCAGCAGGGGCGCTCCCGGTGGTGTCCAGCCCCCACCGGACGGCACCCATCAATGGGGCAGGACGTCCCTGATCCTATTGGTGAGCCCGGCCTGTCCCGGGGAAGGTGCCGACGCGCCCATCGGAGAAGTGTGCCACAGGCGCCCGCACGAGGGACCCCGGCCGCTGTGCGTTGTCGTGTTAAGGTGCGTTGCTTCGCAGGTGAGGTGCCCCCAAGACCGCGTTGAGCGATGGTCTCCAGCACTGGCTGAGGGACGCCCGGGGGTGCATCCCGGGGGTGCATCCCGCTCTCGGCTTCCGCTCAGGTCGCGATGTCGGGGTTGTGAGATCCGGCGCTGGGTCGGCCCCGCGCTCCGCGTGGGGTCAGCTTGGGATTCTCTCCCTCTCCCTCTGCCCCTCTTGCTTGTTTTTTTTTTTTTTTTCCCTCTCTCTCAAATAAATTAATGAATCTTAAAAGAAAAAAAAAAAAAAGAATTGGTTGGGACGGGAGGGGAGAGGCCGTAGGGGGATCACGGTCAGGACCCGTCTCAGTGGGCCGGAGCAGGAGCAGATCGCGGTTCAGAGAAGGAGCACGGGGCTGCCGGCTCCAGGCAGGGCCGGGGCCGGGCCGGGGTATGTGTGCGTGTGTGGTGCACGTGTGTGTGATGGAAACCGTTCTCATGACTGCTGTCTGTTTTCAAGACACCTGTCTGAATGCCGGAGTTTTCACTGACTGTGGTCTTGAGCTTTTCTAAAGCTTGTATTCACGGACTCTGCGTGTGTGTGTGTTTTATCCTACAGTCTCAAGACCACAAATGTAAAACATGCCAACAACTTTTTTCTTTAAGGTTTTATTTATTTATTTGACAGAGAGAGATCACAAGTAGGCAGAGAGGCAGGCAGAGAGAGAGGAAGAAGCAGGCTCCCCGCTGAGCAGAGAGCCCGATGTGGGACTCGATCCCAGGACCCTGAGATCATGACCTGAGCCGAAGGCAGAGGCTTTAACTCACTGAGCCACCCAAGCACCCCACAAATGTTTAAATCAAACTGGTTGCGTGGTTGCTGTGGAGAGCCCATGGAAAGGGCCACTGGCTGCAAGCGGTGGTTTACCTGTGGGGGGTCCCTGTCCATTTTGGAAGCAGGAATGAGGGTAAGACAGAACTTCCTGTGTTGAAAGTAGGCTTGAAAAGTCACATTTTGTTCATTTGCTAGCTTGGAAATCATTGTGATACAAACGTGATAGTTGGTGATACTTGTGACTGCCTTGGAGAACGTGTGAGTTGAGCTGTGGATCGTTAAAGTGTGTTTGTGGCGTGTGGCCGCATAGCTGTGCTTGAGAGCAGGGCCGCTCGGGCCGAGCTGGCGGTTCGGGGAATCGGGGAAAGTCCGGTTGCTGTCTCGGAAGCAGAGGCCCCAGGCCTGGCGGGAAGCTGGGATCCGCGCCCCCCGCGATTCCAGCGCCCCTGCGGCAAAAGTGACCCCGCGTTCCAGCCTGCTCTGGTGGACCGCAAGTTCCAGCCTTGTTTGTCGGGGTGGGCAGGGCTCGCTTAGGGAGCAGAAGCTCTGTTCTTCCTTTTTTTTATTTTGTGGAGACCATGATATGATATTGCTCAGAAATATTCTGAAGTAGGGGCGCCTGGGGGGCTCAGTCGGTGAAGCATCTGCCTACAGCCCAGGTCGTGATCTTGGGGTCCTGGGATCGAGCCCTGGGCCCTGGGCTCCCTACTCTGTGGGGCGTCTGCTTCTCCCTCTGCCCCTCCCCCCTCCCGCGCTCGCTCTCACTCTTTCTCTCTCAAATGAATAAATAAATAAAATCTTAAAAAGATATTCCTAGGTAGCTACACATATTTTGAAAGAAATCTAGAGATGATGTTTCTCCCCAAATGTTTTTCGGGCGTTATGGGCTGTAGGTTTCATATGACATGTGGGTAGTGTGGGAGACACAAGTGGAGGGTCCTTCCTAGATGAGCGGTTTCTCCTTCCGAGTGTGAGTACGGGAGATCCCCTACTGGTCCTTCTCTCGGGCTCTTCCTCTCCCAAACGCCCCCCGGCTGGTCTTCACATAGGCGTGTGCGGCGTTGCTGGAGGAAGTTGGCCAAGTGCTGTCTAGAATGCATACGATCCAAGTTCTCGGTCTGGGTGTCCTTGGTCAGAATGAAGACGAGCCCTTGAGGACTGACACTGGCATCCGTGGCCTGTCACGGGGCAGCCACCGGGTGGGCTCGTTTCTGAACGATTTCCAGCTGAGTCCAGCCGACACCCCAACCTCCCTCTCTGCGGCCCCTCCCAGGGCATCTCCAGCCGCCCGTGGGTGGCAGGGGCTGGGAGGGTGGTTAGCTCTGTGGGGGCACAGGTTTTCCGGGCTTCGGCTGCCCTCTGTGCGGCCGCAGACTGGTTTCGGTCATTTCTTGAGCTTCACTTTGTTTACGCCCTACACAGTGTCACGAATGAAATGCATCTGGCTTCGGTGTGGACGGAGTCTGGGCTCCTGGACTCTGGGCGGACTCTGGACTCCTAGAAAGCACATGCAATGAAGCCGGGTAGATGCGAAGTAACGCAGATGGGTTCAGGCTCAGCATGGTCACGGCAGGACAGCCTTGGGTCGGGTCCTGCGGATCAGGGGGGACCGGCGGGGACCGCTGCGACTCAGGGTGGCTCTCTGGCTCGGCCCTGCCCGTGGTTACTATGTTGGAGCCCAGACCCTTGCGCAGCTTCCAGCAGAGGAAAGGCGTCCAGCAACAGTTAGCACGGGTCTCTACATCCTGAAGTCAGCTTCTTGTCGGGACAGCTGGGGTCGTGAATCATCTCTGCAACCCTCCTGGCAGAGCGGAGCAGGCGGGGATCCCGTCAGGACACGCACACAGTGGCCTCGTGGCCCAGGTTTGACTGTCTGCGCTCTCTCCCTGGGGCGCAGAGACCTGGAGAAACCCGCTGTGGGATCTGGCGTGAGTGACCAGTACGTCACGTCTTTAATTACCGCTGATCCCAGGAGTGCCCCTCGGCTTGGGACACAGGTGAGCAGTCCCCTGGGCACGGTCAGATGCGCGGGGAGCCCTGAATAGAGAACTTAGCCTCACACGTCACCCGTTCCCAACGTCACGTTAACCTGTGACGTGATGGAGGAGCCCGCCCTATGTTTTAGGGATAGCGGGTCCGGATGTCGCACCGGCACGGCAGCAGCCCCGCTGAGCCCTGTACGCGCGACCGTCTTTGGTTGGATTTCATCAGACACGAACCGTTCTGTTTGGTTGGTAAAGTCAGTTCTTTTTTATTCATTAACTTATTTATGTTGACGTATCGCTGACACGCAGGGTTTCCTTCGTTCAGGAGCACGACACAGGGATTCGAGACTTGTGCCCGGGAAGCCACGCTCCCCGCCGTGCGTGTGGTCGTCATCTGTCGCCGGCGTCTCGTGCCGTTCCTGTCCAGCCCCGTGACTATTTATAACTGGAACTTTGTGCCTCTCAGTCCCCTTCACCTGCTCCGACCCTCCCCTCTGGAGAGATTCTACACATAAGTGACATCTTCAAAGACTGGAAACGCTTAATGAAACTGGCGTCTGCTTGTGAGTTCAGTTCTCTGCTGGTAACAGACGCTCCCAGAAAGTTCTCCACGGGGAGGCCAGGGGTGGGGGCTGGGGAGTGTGGTCAGGAGACGGGACGGGAAGCTGGGATCCCTGCCCTGGGCTGGTCTGCACCCACACGGTGACCAGCTGCTCGGAGGTGAGGTCCCCGGATGCTGTGTGATGGACCCCTAAGATGTCCCCAACTGCTACGTCCATAACTACAGTTTCTAAAGTCTTAGCAGCTTTAAAGGAAATGCCCCTCAGGTTTCACAATGATTAGCAAGGAGGGCAGGGGACAGAAGGAGAGTTTAATATTCTTAAACATACAAACTGAACAAGTACAGGGTCACTGTGCTCAGACCTAAACTCGATTAAGAGATTCCTCGCTAAAAAGGTAAGAATTAAGGAGATGGCCCTATGTTGGTGTTTTGGGGAAGAAGTCCTAAGGTATTTCCCTCAGAGAGGAGGTAGGATTCACTCTTGCAATGCTGGGGAATACAAAGGGAGCCCTAAAATTTTGCTCCCACTCTCTTGGTGGCCTGGGGCCAACACGGAGGGCCAGGGATAGAGGA
The DNA here is from genome assembly GCF_022355385.1 of Mustela nigripes. Classification (NCBI taxonomy): domain Eukaryota; kingdom Metazoa; phylum Chordata; class Mammalia; order Carnivora; family Mustelidae; genus Mustela; species Mustela nigripes. The sequence goes on along the minus strand of NC_081571.1, from coordinate 82,372,904 downwards.
GAAGCCTCAGTCTTACTGTGCAAATACACATTTCCTCTGTGTCTCACACATGTAGGTTTTAGGATTTTGCGGCCATGTACAGCTCGTCTCTGATGTTTCTGCAGCACGCTCTCCCCGTGGCTGACAGGACTGGGGACTTGCTCATCCTGTAATTATGCAAACTGCGTAAGCACAAATGGGTGGGCTATTCCAGAATGTCTGTAAGCCGGCAGAGCGAGCGCGGCAAGAGGCTGGTCTGGTACTGCAGCTGGGGCCCTCCAGGGACCAAGGGTGCCAAGTACAGTGTTTGCAAGTCTTATAGTGGCCGCTACTCTCCATGCTGAGGCCAAGGGATGAGAAGGCCACTTGTCCCTTAAGGGATCAATGGCTCATACGGGGAGTGGTGTTCGTGGACATATCCCGAGGCTGTGGGGTGGGTCCCAACCTCTGCCAGCAGCCCAGCACCATCTCTTGTGGGCAGCCCTGGCTCTGGTCCTCATGGCTCTGACGCCTCATGGGGAGGCGTCTATGCGGTAGGAGCTCAGGGACAGTGGGGCGGGCGAGTGGCCCAGGCTGCAGGGTCCTGGAGCCGCTGGCCCAGGGTTGCTCCCCTCTGGGGTCTGACCCGTGGGCTCTGCCCCTGCTGAGCACGCTCCCTTTCTCCTGAGACAGGTCAGAGGACACAGTCTCCAGGCGCATTACATTAGGGGGTCCCAGGGAACGTCATTGGCTGGTTTGGGAGGCAGAAGCCGGGGACAGGCGAGTGGAGGGGACTTGCCCTGAGGGGACAGGCCGGGAGGGACTTAAAGTCACACGTCTCAACCCTGAGAGACCCTCAACTCTAGGGAACAAGCGGAAGGTGGCTGGAGAGAAGGTGGGGGCAGGGTCGCTGGGGGACGGGCAGAAAGCGGGGCGTGGCATGTGCTGAGGACAGGGTGTGGCCTGCAACTGCCGGGTCACCAGACCCCACCCCTGTAACGAGTGATCCACTCCATGTTCCCTGAGCTGAATTTCAATACAAAATTATAAAAAAAAAAAAAAAATCGCACATCTCCCTCTTGGACTTGTGCATGTCCCGCAGATGCTGCTCCCTGCTGTGCAGGACGCGGCGGCCAGACCCTGAGCATGGCCAGCCCGTGACTTGGGGCCCGACTGAGCCCCCCTGCACGATTTCCGGGAGACACCGGCAGAACCACCGCCTCACTGGCCGCGGCTCCCGCACCTCGTTCTCACAGTAGCAGGACCGAGCGAGGACACGGTGGGCGTCCTGGAAACACTGGCTTTCGGGCTTCTCTGTAAGCAGTGAAGTTCAGGAACGTTCCAGTGGTCCGCAGTGCTCCCTCCGTCAGCCCACCGAGTCTCCGCGGAGTCTCCACGGCTTCTTTTTACAGGTAGAGAACACGGGAGCTGGACATGCTTTTGCGTTCAGTTATGTGTGTGAAGAACCGTCTGGGTCAACTTGGAATGGTCTCGACATCTGACTCCTGCGCGACTCGAGGACGGGCCCCGGGTGGTGAGTGTCCTTGGCTCTTCTTTCCTCTCAAAGTTCTCGGTGCAGCTGCGGGCACATGGGAGCTCTGCGGCGCACGGAGCAAGACTCTGTGCTATTTGGGGAAGCTCACAGCTCTTTTGTAGAACAGAAGGTGGGCCAGCTTCTTTTTTAACTGCACCGGAGAATGTAGATGGCACTTGACTCACCCAGTGACTCAAGAAAGGAGCGTATTTATGGGGTTGATCCTGGAGGTGTTATTTCCCTAATTTTAAATCGAGCACAATGTCCTAGCCCACGGAGAGCCCCCACTCACTCTGACTCATCAGGACCCCCGTGTCTAGGGAGGTGCAGGTGTACCTTTGCACCAAGACCATAGTGTGTGTGTGTGTGTATGTGTGTGTGCGCACGCGCACTCACACACACGTGTGCTGGGGAGGGATTCGGAGCTGTCTGGGTTGAGAAAGAAGCACTATGTCCATTTTTGCTGGGTTTTCTGTTCCAGCGGGACTGGGTACTTCCTGGCCCTGGTCTTCCTTGTACACGGCAAGTATGTTTCAGGGAAGAAATCTGATTTCTTCAGATTCAATAAACTCTCACCTCCATTATTTTTAAATCCATTACTACTCTCTGCAAGTGAAACTACGGAGCTTCCTATCTGTCTGTCTGTCCATTTGGAGGGTTAGCCTGCTTTAGCAGAGTGCGTGCACACAGGAAGGTCCGTGGGATTTACGAGGCAACCTGGCAATTTTAGATACATATTATTGAGAAAAATCTTTCTAAGTCAACCCTTGAAAAAGCCTCAAAATGGCTGTTTCAGGTGTCCTCCCATAACATTTCTCAGCTAATACTGTCCAGACTACTCTGACCAGGACGTCATGGTTTCCACTCAGTTCCCTGAGTGTCTGTGTGTCTGGAACCTGTCTGTGGCTTAGTGAGGCCAGGACACTTGGTGTGTGTGATCTGAGGCCCTCACTCCCCAGGCGCCCTGGAATCATTTTTTTAGAGTTGTTTTTTTTTTTTTTTTCTGAGAGGGGAGGGGCAGAGGCAGAGAGAGAGAGAGAGAGAGAATCTTAAGCGGCTTTCATGACCAGTGCAGAGCCTGATTCAGGGCTCGACCTCATGACCTGAGACCATGACCTAGACAGAAACCAAGAGTCAGATGCTTACCTGACCGAGCCATTGGGCTCCCCGGCTGTGGAATCTTCTGTGTGTGGCTCGGTGGATGGAAGTACGGCGGGCAGCAGCATCTTGGCATAGTCTGCATTCACAGCTCTACTTGGACCAACATTAACCGTCTCATGCTCAGCCTTATAGCACGAGGCTACATCTCAGGCTCTCTGCAGAGCCGCGTCCTACCCCGCACCTTCTCTCTTCTGGCGCTCGTGCAAACCCCTGCTTTGGTGGATGGGCCCTGGGCACTTGTCGGGGCTGCTCTGTGAACTCTGAGCTCCTGCCTCTGGTGACGCTCCTCTCCCTCTGGTTGCCTGTGTCCCACAGGGCAGACATTCTAGAGTAAACTGCACATTAATCTTCCAAATCTGCACACTTTTGAGGGTGCTGGGCCCAAGAGATGCCCAGAACACAGCACGACCTGGCACGTGTGGCTGTCCTATCTCCACAGCACTGTGAATTACACTTTAAATGGAGTTTAATGACTGAAACGGTTAATTACCCAATGGGCATCCCTTGGGTAGACTCAGAATTTTCTCGTAGAACCAAGGGGTGTAAATAAAGTCATTCATCTGAGAGGTCTGTCTGCTCAGGATCCTTTGAATTTTAGAAAATGTGGTAAATATTCGCACTTGATTTTGTAAAAATGAAGCTTGATGAGAGAAGGTTTGAAGTAGAATTCTACCATTTTCTATGCAACATTTGATTTAAATTCAATTCCTAGAAACCTCAGATGAATGTGGTTCATGTATCAAAGCACTGAGTTTAATTTATTGTGACCTTAAATACACAGCTAGCTTACATGTGAATCTATATACGTATATCTAAATCTGTTCCCTTAAAAGCAGTCAAGGGACACCACATATCACATTTCTTGGCATGTTATGAATATTAATATCCCCAAAGCACCAACGTCAAGTTATTTGACTTGCACTCACGGAACCAGGGTTCCAACACCTTTTCGTCTTGAATACCAGCAAGACCTCAGACGCCAGCTGCTCGCTGTTCCTTTTTTTTTTTTTTTTTTAAGTTCTAAACAAGCTCTTTTTCTTGACACAACATGCACTTAGGAAACTCATTTCTCTTTGTGTATAAAGAATAAAAATAAAGAATAAAGAAAGGAATAAATTCTCAAGAGAATGTGTTTGCCTCTAGAATTTCCAGGGGGACGGGAGAGCAATCAGTTGGCTTTGTATCTGTGTTTGACTTTGTTCAGCCTCCGAATGCATTCGCAATGGCGAATGGTGGAGGAACACACTGGGGATGTGCCGTCGGGAAGTCCCGGCCGCTAACGATGGGGACACTGTCGTTATCACTGAAAATGCTGAACGCGGGTCAGGTGGGCAGAGGGCAGCTCTCTCCATCTACCCTGCTGTCGGGACGCCCTCGGATGGGTCCCACGGGAAGCTGGGGTCTGGTGGGGCTCCCGGCAGCCTGGTGCTGGCTCCGAGGGGTGCACTGTCCTGCTCTCCCCGCTGGATGATCTGTCGGAAGATGTTTCACGCGTCCCAGGAGAGAGGCTGCCCCTTATTCCAGCACCGACGGTTTCCCTCCAAGTGGCGAGTCACCATGTTGCCACCGCTTCATTGAGGTTAATACCCGGGCTTTGGTCATTAAAATTTTCTACCTCAACGTGTTTACTTTTTTTTTAGGAAAAGGGTATGAAATGAAACAGTTTCTGCCACAGGGAGGACTTTTCCCCTTTCTCTGTGACAACAACCGAAAGCCGACATGTTTTTTTAAAAAGATACAAACTGTACGTGAAGTAATTACAATTCTTCCTTCTTCTCATTCCCTGTTCACTTCCGTGCATGTCTCTGACCAGTACATTTGAGGTCGCACGTTGGGAGCTTTATCTTTCGAACTCAGAGTTTGCATCATCTTCTCTGCAATTTTTAGCTTTGAGGCAGACTCGCCCAAGGGACACACTTTTGCAATAGAATTTACTGGTCGGCCATGAACGAGTGATAGAAGAAACCGCAGGTTTATGGCTTTTTTTTTCTTTATTTTTTTTGGTCAAGGGAAAAAAAAATTAATGTCCTCCATCAGACTTCTGCTCCCGTCCCCTCCGCCCACCCCGCCTTCTCTGGGGATCGCGGCCGTGTGATTGGTTTGGTTTCCACCCAAAGGAAGATTTATTGCTTTAATGTCTTTGTGATTTAGTTGTATGCGATCGCCCTTGGGACGTGAGGGAGCGCATTCGCCCCCTCCCGCGTGTGCTGGAGTCCCCTTTGGAGCAACAAGAGATGTCCACGTGCAGGGGAGACGAGACAGCCCTCATCATCTTCTCGAATCTTATCTTTCTGAGTTCATCGTTTGGCATCGGTGGGGAAATGCCATCGAACGTTCAAGAGGAGAGACGCTGAAGGCCAAGAGCGTAGAAAACGCACGGTCAAAGCAAACCCACAACTTCTACATTCTTCTCCGTGAACTCTGTGGCTTCCACGTCCAGAAATGCTCACCGAGTGGAAAGAGACCTCCTTAAAAGAGCAATTCCTAGTTTTCTTTTCTTCCTGCCTGGCTTAGACGTCAGCCTGCATCACGGAGTGGTGACCTTGGACTTGGATTTATTTGAGATTTTAAAACCATACACAGATTGGGGAAGGAGGGGAGGCTGGGGCCGTTCAGCCACCGTTCTCGAAGTGTTTCGTCTGGGGGCCCTGGCCCTGCCCCCTTGTGCTGTGCAGTGATGTGTGATCTTGGAGCGGCGGCCACGACTCTCGCTTCCATGGAAGGTTTCGACGTTATTGATGATCTGCCCAACACAGCAATAATTTCACGTGAATGTGAACGGGTACGTTGGTTTTATCTGCCGTTATTCCACGGAGCTGAGTGTCGGCCTGGGCGGTGGGCATCTCCGTTGTGCCCCACACTCGCCCAGGCCGCCCGTCACACCCCAGTTTTGCAGTTAACGGATCTGAAGCTCAACATCTCAAGGTTAAGTCTCCTAACGTAAGTCCCAGACCATCAAATTCTTCCGAGGCCAAGTCCTCTCTATTCTGTGCTGGTGCAGACGCTTCCAGTGGGGCCCTCCAGCACCCCTGTCCCTCCAAGACTAGGTTTCTGAAGGAAGTTATACCAAACGATAGGAATCTCTTGGGACTTTCCTCCCCTTGGGGGCATAGGAGCTAGGACTTGAGGTTTACAAGCAATAGAGAAGCCAGATAGAGAAGCTGGTCAGGCCCTCCAGGTGATTCTTGTCTTGATCTCAGGAAGCTGGAAGTGTTGGGAAGGGGGTCCAGCGTTGGTTGACTGAGACGCCCAATGACACGACTGAGATTCTGGTCGAGCTCTGCCTTCTGGGGTCACACTTCTTCTGGTAGGTGGTTCCCGTGTTTTCTGGGAATGGTAGCGCACAGCCTACGAACAGGGCATTTCCCCCCCGTAGCTCCAGAGCACACTCCTCGCAGTCAGCGGAGTGACTGCCCATCAGTGAGCAGAAGCGAGAAGTCACATGTGGCGTCCCGTGGAAACCAAGCTGGAGTCAGTGCAAATCCCAGCAGCATTCTGCCGGCGGGGGAGAAGGCACATCTGCACACTTGATGTAGCACGCACAGCTGTAACTGCACCTCGACACCACCTCTCTAGTTGGGCCCTTGGAGCTGGGACTCGGGCAGCGGTGCTGAGAGGGGAGGGGTCTCCGGGACTCACTTTGTGTTTCCTTTACCTTCGCTCCGTGTGGAAATGTCCCCGGGACTTGCTGTTCTCAAATCCCTCTGAATGTTCGACTTTTCCCCCAGGAGTCGGGCCTCTGGGAGCCAGGCACGTGCTGGGTGTTTCACGATGATACGTGCAGCGGCGGGGGCGGGGGTTGGGCAGGTGTCTGGGTGACTCAGTTCGTTAAGCAGCCGACTCTGGATCTCTGTTCAGGCCGTGACCTCGGGGTCATGAGGTCGAGCCCCGTGTCTGACTCTGCTGGGGTCTCTTTTTCTGTCCGGCCCTCGCTCACTCGCTCTCTTTCAAGGAAGTAAGTAAGTAAGTAAATCTTTAATAACAGATGTACACGGGCCATTCTTCTAAGCTAGTCAGTACCTCTATCTGCCAGCCATCTCTTATGAGACTCCCCAGATGTTGAAGTCCCGGGGCCCAACGTGACTGTACTTGGAGACGGGTCTTTAAGGAGGTCATTAAATGAGGTCATGAGGTTGCAGCCCTGATCCCATAGTCTGGGGCCCTCGGAAGAAGAGGAAGGAACAGCAAGGTTCGCGGGCGCGCACAGAGGAGAGGCCACACGAGGGCGCAGGGGAAGGCGGCCGTCTGACGCCAAGACGCGTCCTCAGCAGAGACGAATCCCACCAGGACCGCGGTCCTCGACTTCCAGCCTCCAGATCCTCGAGAAAGTAAATTGCTGTTGTGTGAGCCTCTGCGGGGTGTTCTGCTACGGCAGCCCGAGCGGACGGACGCCCCCCAGGAACAGACAGACCGCCCTTCCGCTCTCCAGCGTGGACAGGAACAGCGGGACCCTTAGCTTCCCACGCTGGGCATTTTCTGGCCGCGTGGGGTGCCCTGTGGGAGAGAGCCCCTTCCGGAGCTTCGCATGTTGTACTCCTACTTGTAACAATCATTTTCATTATGTTCGAAGGAGTGATAATCAGGCTAATACGCGTGTAAGCTGCCATGTGGTGCTGGTGTCGCTGTTTGTTGAAGTTTTCCCGTTTTGCTTTACCTCACGGCCGTGTGTGCTCACTACGACGGTCACGGTCAACAAGGTTCAGTTACGTGATGCGCATCTGACCCGTGGATGGGGGTTTCTGGATTCACAGATGAGTCAGAAACTCCAGCACCGGCTGGACTGTCGTTGGGTAAGGAAGGTCAGTAATGGCACCTGCCCCTTTCCCGCCACACAGGCGGGGACGGTCTGGCTCAGCTCCTGGCGCACTGACTTCTGAGCAACTTCTGCCCTTTGCCTGCTCCTGCCTCGAGCTTTGCGCCACAGCCTGCACGCCTGCTACCTACTGGTGGGTCAGGAGGTCCTGGGGGATGCGTTCTGTGAAGAGCTGTCTTTTCTGCCCACCCTGGCGGCCGTGCTCCTGGTCCAAAGTGATTAGAAGCTTTAGAGAACGTGGAGGGTTTACCTGCCCTTCCTTCCTGGAGCGCACTCTCTCTGTTTCAGGAGGGACTGGCGCTGTTGTGAACCGGTGGACGGCAGGTTGGACTCATTCAGATTACTGCCGAGCCTGTTTTTTCTGCTTAGATAATTTTATAAAACTCAGCCTAGGGGCATCTGTGTGGCTCAGTGGGTTAAAGCCGCTGCCTTCGGCTCAGGTCATGATCTCAGGGTCCTGGGATCGAGTCCCACATCGGGCTCTCTGCTCAGCAGGGAGCCTGCTTCCTCCTCTCTCTCTGCCTGCCTCTGCCTGCTTGTGATCTCTCTCTCTCTCTCTCTCTCTGTGTGTGTCAAATAAAATCTTAAAAAAAAAATACTTGGCCTAATAGCTAGACATTAAATTTTTTTTTATAGCTTCTTTGAGAGGAGAATGTCCCAAACCAAAGCACCACTTTCTGGTATCTTTGTAAACTCAGTGTCTACTCCCCCGTATGTGGTTACAGCCTCAGGGGGAAGCTGACCCACATCCCCCAACCCCCCATGATCTTTCCCTGTGACAGCAATTTCAGGGTTTTGGGACACTGGCCACCTTAGTCACCTGACAAGTTCTGACTGTAAAAGTCCAACAAATAGCATAAAACAGGAATGCCAAGTGTAGTGCCCAAACTGGCCAGCGGTAGGCCCCATGACCAACAATTTGAGAGTGAAAATCCTGTTTTCCAGGCGGCAGCCAGAGAGTAATCTTGGGGTGATGGTGGCGCTCCGCGTCCAGTGTGTGGTGGTGGATCAACCCAGTGTGCACGTGATGACATGGTAGAACGGAGAACACAAGCGAGTAAACCTGAGATCTGAGGGACCCCAGCGCCCACCTTGTGGCTCTGAACCACGTTTTGGAAACGCGCCTGGGGCCATCGGGTGGAGGGTACCCCCAGGGATCGCTCCGCGTGGTTTCTTACAACCGTGCATGTATCTATGGTTAATACAGCTAAAAAGCAAGGGAGCCTCACCTCCGTTCCCAATCTCTAAATGGACTTTCCAAATCTCTAAATGTTAGCAGAGTGATGGGGGACAATACCATCTGATAAATAAAAGTGTGAAAATGGTGTTCTTGATGATTTTAATGGTGGATACCGTTTTCCAGAGCGTTCCACTGATAAGCACAGAAACGGAGTCATGTACTCTGGTGGGGTTCGGAGACGGTGTCCCATGGAAGCCCGGAACAGCCAGGCAAGGAGGTTTGAGCCCTTAGAGCTATGCCGTGAGACCGTTTCATGTTTTCTCTGTGTACAAATATACGCTCCTTCTGGCAAATTTGGAAACAGAACGAGGAAGGCAAAAATATACAACCTCGAGACTCCGAGATCACCGGCGTTGACATGTTGTTAGAATTCTACTGGTCTTTTGGTCTTTTCAGATATGCATGGACACGGAACAAGTTTTTCCCTGTTTTCTAGGAAACTCTCCCAACCGCATTTCCAAGGCTCCAGAAGCACATTGAAAGCGTGGATGAGCAAATCCCATGTGTCCGTCCCTGCCTGGGTTCCCAGCGGCCGGCAGGCTCTCTCCCGCTGACAGACAGCTTCTCTGACGGGGCGGGTGGAAGTCGGTGGATACTTACCTCATCTTTAAGATCCAGTGCAGTCCGATTCCTATACGCTGGCCATTCATTTGTATTTTCTCTTTCGCGGATCACTCGCTTGCACTCTTTCCCGGGGCAGGGGCCACATCACCTAACAACAGCGCTGCTTGCCAAGAAGACAAAGGCGTAAAAGGCTCGAGTCCTTTCTAGCAGCTGAGACGTGCGAGGCGTGTGGGGCACGCCATTCTTACTGTACCCTCTACAATGATATGTCCATTCTGAGCTGGGAACACAGTGCACAGGAGGGTGAAGTATGATACGAAGCCCAGACAGCCAAGCGAGGGGACAGAGGGTGTGGACACCGGACGGGAAGCTCCCACCACTGAACCGGCTCAGCCCCAGGGAAGATGCTAGAAGAAGCTGGTGCCTCCCCGACGCCAGGTCTCAACATCCTGCCCCCTCTGGGGTCCCCACACTCCGATCTCTTGCTTCCCTCTTGTGGGAGTGTGTTCCCCGAAATCGCGTCATCATAACACGTGAGTTTTAAAGCTCTGTTCTCTTTGGGGGATTTCCAGTGCTGGGAAATGCAGATCCCTAGGATGAGTTCTGGAAACACCGTGTTGGAACTTCGGGGCTGCATTTAGGGAAGGAGGCAGGATTTTGAGGGGGTCCCGCTGTCTTCAAGCCAACAATTAAGTCCTGACACTTTTAATAGTGATTGTTTAAAAAGAATGATAGGAACCCACTCAGAAGTGACCCCGTGAGGACAAGAACGTGACTCTATACGCTGTCGCCTTAACGTGAGCGCGGTAGCTCTGCCGCTGGCCCCACCGAATGCCATCTTTGGTATATCATAGGTTTATCTATGCCCGAATCATGTCTCTATTTCTTGGACCACAAATAAATTCAACAAATGTTTATTTATTTTCCATATAAATAGGATGCTTGGAAAACTGGTTTTTAACCCTGGATTCATAAAATTTCACAGTTTGCTCACTACTGCATTTAGGCTCAGTGTTGGAAGTGGCTCAGACACCACCCCCCCCCCCCCCCCGCCCCATACCGCCAACAAGCAGGACCAACGAGCTTCTCTCACTGGTGGGAGAGAAGAGCAGAAACCATGCTCTACGCCACCTCTGAAGAGGATGTTGCGCATGGAGTAGGTCGACAGGAAGACCCTGTCTTTTGCATCCTGGTTTCTTCAAAGTGTCGTTCAAGCCCGCACTGAGGGGTTTCTTTCCGCACGGAGCCTGTCCAGACCACGCCAAGGTCACAGCTTCTCCGGGCACCGGGCAGCACCTGACTCTTTCCATCTGGTTCTCATACGTCCCTGGTGAGGCGGCTGCCGTGGTCCCAGCTCCTTGAGGACCAGACGGAGCTGGTGGGGGCTGAGCCGCCCTCGGCACGGGGGTCTCTGCTCTCACCTTGGCAGCCAGACTTGCCCAGGTAGAGCTGCTTCGGCCGGGCCGGGCCTGATCACACGCTGCCAAGCTTCTGTGTGTGCCAAGATTCTGCTTTCTCCGAGGGAGGACTGAGGCCCTTGCGGCCCTGCGCTCTGGGGCCGGGCGGGGGGCCGCAGACCTCCTTCCCCGCTGTTTCTGAGAGCAACGCAGAGCACAGTGAGCCCCATCAAGCCTCTCCCGGCTCTGCCATACAAGGTGGCGGCTTCCCAGGGCGGTTCCGGAACCCTCAGGGCTACCTCAGGGGCCGCGGTTAGCAGGGGTGTTTCGTGTCTGAGAATGTCGCCGGCTATAAATAGAAGCCATTTCCCAGCATCCTGCGATACTGGGTTTGTTCTTTTCTTTTTCATTTTCTTCCTCATTTGTCAGCTTTAATAAAGAGGAGAAGGAGCAGAGGCAGGTGGGGGCGTGACCCCCTCCCCAAACAGTTTCAGATCGACGGAGCCTTCACGTCCCTTTTTAGAAAATCCATGGCTCAGCTCCTGGCGCAGGAACCAGGGAACCACCCACGAAGCTCTTCTGAGGAACAAAGTGAGAAAAGAGTCCAGCCAGGCCAGGGGGCGGGTCCCCGGTCCCCGAGGGGTCTCTCAGGGCGTTCTCGGCTGGTCCGGACCGGCACCTCCTGGGACCCCTCGGTCGGCCTTGTTCCTCGGAGTCGCAGGTCCTGCTGCAGACGCCGTGTGTGCGCAGCCTGGGGGCCGGGAGCTGGCACTGCTGTGGGTTTTTCTCGGTCCCTTCGCGTCACTTTTCCCGTGGAGGGCACTGAGGCCGTTCCCTGACTGGGAGCAGAATTCGTTCCCGATGGGGGATCCGTGCCCCAGGGACCCCAAGGGGTGTGGGTCCTCACGGATGTGGACGAGCGCTCCCGCGGTGGGCAACTCTGCTTCTGTTTCCTGGATCCGTGGGTCAGCTGTTGGGGTAAAAACCCGTTGTGCTTTATGTCCTGTCTCCTGACAACAAGCCTAGGAAGAAGCAATGAGAAGGCACCAGGTGTGGACTCCATGGCCTTCTCCGCGGTGACGACTGTCTTCTGCTCCAGAGCGATGCTTCCCACAACGGCCTCCGCCTCCTCCGGACTCGGGTTCTGGCCGGTATTGAGCTACGGCCTTAGCATCCGCACGAACCTTCCCAACCTGGAAGCCCATATGGTGTGGTTCCAGAGGCTGTTGAGATAAGGTTGAAGGAAGAACCAATGACGACTTGGAGATTCTGAACCTGAACCGATGACGGGGTGGAGACTGTCTCTGATAGCGACGTCGTGGGAAAGCCGAGGCCGACAGAGCGCTGGCGGCTGGGGTGAAGAGTGCCTGATAAGTAGCGCGGCGGAACCAGCCGGGAGCCCCCGCACGTGGCGCTCATTGTGACGGCGATTTCCCCGGTGTTCCCGGCCTTGCTGGACTCCAGACATGATTGAGGTAATACCCGAGTACTTGGGTTTCTTTTGATTGGGATATTTGCCCAAAGGCACTGTTGAAAAAAGCATGAGAGAGAATGTAATTTGGCTCTCTGAGTTGAGTTATACAACAGGCATCTTGTCTCCATCTGTGTAACGGAAAGGATCCTCTACGCCTTCCCTAACGTCCACTGCAAAACGTCTTCGACAAAACTAGACTGAACTTCTGGGGAATGATCTCACGTAATCCGCAAGGATCCAGAAGAACTTCTGCTGACGCTGGCTAATCACGCCACCCTGCACACTGAGTAGGTAAAGAGGAAAGCCACACAGCTTTCAGTTTATCTGGAGGAGGACGGTGCTCGTCGTGCTGGATGACGCAAGCAGCTCCGGAGAGGAGGGGAGGGCAGCAGAGGCGCTGGAACCTCAGGAATGAGATAGTGAAGAAAGTGCAGTGATTCTTCTTTTTATCTCTAAGTCCTCAGGGAAATGTCCGCACCTCCCTGAAGAAGGATCACAAATATTGCACGGCTACCTTGGCCCAGCGGCACCCTGAGAGCCGTCCCTCTGCAGCAAGTGTGCCACGTCTTTAGCTAAGACGGCTGGATTCACTTGGGACAAGTTTCGGACCTCAGCTGCTTACCACCCTGTTTTAGCCCTGTGTGGCCTCCACCAGGACAGAAATTTCCAGCAACCACGTGCCTCTACTGAATGCTTGGCAATGGTCTTCATGTTTTCTCCTGATGATTCTTAGCCATAGAAAGCCTCAGATTCATCTTACCTTAAAAAATAATAGAAGAGAGAATACAAGTGGTAAATTCACAGAGGAAGAAACCCAAGTCCAAGAAGACACTCGGAACCAAAACCATCTGAATGCGTCAGGACACAAAGAAACGGACGGGAAAGCAACCAGGAAGTGCATCTGCTCCTCTGGAATGGTGGGGGATGAGGACACACAACGGTCGCCGTGGCCCGTGGGGACTGCCGTATGCAGCTGGTCTACACTGTGGATGAAAACTTTCTGGGAAGCAAACTCATAAGAGTTTAAGGTCTCTAAAATTGCACACCCTGATGTCTTCTATTCCATTTGGAAGAGTTAATATTTACCAACTCTAAATGGATAATACTACAGATAGTATTCTATTCTGTTTTGAATAATAGAAAGTCAAGTAAAGCAGTGGCTCTCTTCACATAGAAGTTTATTTTTGTCATTTAGCATGAAATTTGGAGGCAAGGAGCCTGCACTAAACTGGTGGCCCCATAAGGCCACTGAAATCCAGTTTTATTCCTGTTTCCCATCACTCCCTCTTAACCAGGTCCCGTTTCATGGTCCCCAAATGGCTGCCCATCTCCACTCATTGCATCTGCTTCCCAGGCAAGAAAATGGGAGCAAAGTAAAGGCACAAAACCATGCAAATGATGGGGGCCACATGTGATCCCCATTGAAGGGCCGCCCCAGAAGTACCACTTAGCCTCTTCCGTTCACATGACATGGACCACACTTTGTCATATGGGAGATGAAATAATTAGCCAGGGATATTCCTACATGGAACAAAATCAAAACCATATTAGCAGGGAAGAAGAGAAAATAGATGTTGAGTAGGCAGGTTAGTATCTTCAATAATAAAGATTACACGTGTGTTTTACATGTTCAGGATATATAATGTACATAATATTTATGAGATAGGTAGACAGATAAATTATGTGTAGATGATGGATAGATAGATAGATTAAAAGAACTGGGAAACCACCAAAAGGCTCCAGAATTAAGAGTGTGGCTCGGAGAAGCGGTGACGACCCATCCGATGGAGTAGTATGCAATCAAGCAGCATCAGGCTGGAGAGGGTTAGTCCAAACTTGTCAAAACTTCAAGTATGGGCCACCTGGGGGGCTCAGTGGGTTAAGCCTCTGCCTTCAGCTCAGGTCATGATCTCAGGGTCCTGGGATCGAGCCCTGCATCAGGCTCTCTGCTCAGTTGGGAGCCTGCTTCCCCCCACCTCCACCTGCCTCTCTGCCTACTTGTGATCTCTGTCTGTCAAATAAATAAATAAAATCTTTAAAACAAAAGAAAACAAAACAAACTCCAAAAACTTCACCAAGTATTGCTAAGGGAAAACTAGGCCTCTTACAGTGTGTATGGAAAGACACCATTAGGGATGGAAGATTTGATATGGGCACGTGAGCCCAGAGAAATAACCAGAAAGATGTACCAGTGTTAATGGTGATTATAGTAGTGGGGCATGGAATACCATGAGTATCAGATGATTATAAAAATATCTTCATGTTTTTATGAGTTTTCTAAGCTTTTAGCTGAACAGACACTACTTTTGTCATCTAAAACTTTAAAAAAAAAAAAAGGGGGGGACTGAGTTTAACTTTTCCTGATGGAGACCCAAGGAAATGAGTTGTTTCATGGAATTGGGCCAAAGTAACACAAAGCTCGTCTCTGGACTTGAACAGTTTATTTTCAAGAAGTTTGGGACTTATTTGTGGAAAGCAGTCGCATGGCTTCCTTCCAGATGTTCTCAACCCCCCACACTTGCTCTCAGGACAGGTCGCAGATGGAAATGACTGTGCTCAAGTTTGTTCCTCATTTTGTTGGACTTCCATATCTCATTGAAGGCTTAATTTTATTAATTTAAAAAACCTTTGGTTTTGCTTACTTGTGGAGCATAAGGGATAACACGGAGGACACGGGGAGACGGAGAGGAGAAGGGAGCTGGGGGACATCGGAGGGGGAGACGAACCATGAGAGACTGTGGGCTCTGAGAAACAATCTGGGGGTCTTGGAGGGGAGGGGGGTGGGGGTTGGTGAGTCTGGTGGTGGGTATTCTGGAGGGCACAGACTGCCTGGAGCACTGGGTGTGGAGCATAAACAATGAATTCTGGAACTCTGAAAATAAATAAATAAAAAAGAGAGGTAGAAAAAGACCAAAAACCCCTTGGTTAAAATAAAAAAAACATAGAATGCTGCCATGCTTTATTATTAAATTATATTTTTCGTGATGAAACGAAGAATTATTTTTTAAAAACTTTTCATTTGAGATCTTTTCCTTTGAAACTTGAAAACCTGAAAAGCTGAAACTTCAGAAAAGGTCTATTTTCTGGGGGTGCGGGGGGAGGGTGGGCATCTCCTTTAGCAACGTGAGTGAGCTCGTCCTCCCTGTGCAGAGAGCGTGGCACAGAGTGCGTCGTCCGGGGATCTATGTTCATGGGATGCGCACGTCTGTATTTGTAGGACGCATCTCCTAATAAGGACATCCTATAGCTCCATGACCAGCAGGAGCTCTTCTGCCGGGATTGTTAAAAGTGCTGCTAACGTCGTGTTGAAAGGGACCACTTCACACAGGGTCTAATAGGTGCTGCCGAGTCCCTGTGCTTTCCCTGATGAATGCGGCCATCCCAGGGAGCAGAGGGACCAGAGACCAAAACAACAGGTCCCTACTCTGTCCCGACTGCCTGGGCCGCTTACCCAGTACATAGAATAGCAGAATAAAAACCTCACGCTAGGGACCCAAGCTCCCTGCTCTGTGTTTTCAGTGGGTTAGGAAGCAAAGTAAAAAACGTGAAATGTTTCTACTAAAATATCTGTAAACTGTTCGGCTGATTTTCACATTCACTTCATTTTCAATTACACCATGTACCCCCCCATCTTGGTCCCCGCCGTACTCGTGGGACACAAAAGGGAAACTGACCGTATGACATACAGAAAGATGAAAGGTTTGATTGAAGCCCCAAATGGACGACCTTTGGATCCAGGCTGCCGTTGATTAGCTGAGAGAGGCATGAGACAGAGGCAGAAAAATCTCATTTTGGGAGAGAAAGGGGATGGCAGGCTGGCTTTCGAGTTCGAGATTCATTCCTCCAGCGGGTAGCTGTGAGCCCTTCCAGAATCCGGGGATACAACGGAGATAACGCCCTCCGCCCCCAGCTTGTGGAACGCAGATGCGGCGGGAGAAGCAGAAAGAAATTCCAGCGAGACCGGCGGCCCGGGGAGGTGCTGGGGCGGCCCGGGGAGGTGCTGGGGCGGCCGGGGAGGTGCTGGGGCGGCCGGGGAGGTGCTGGGGCGGACCCGGGGGTGCAGGGCATGAGCGCCGGCTCGGGCACGGCTGGGCAGAGGCGACATTTAGGCCGAGACGTTTACAACAGGATGTGGCAGGCGTGGAAGGATCTGGGGAGGAGCCCCCGGGGCTGAGGAAGGCAAAGGTCTGTGTGTTGTGTCCAACGCGCTGGGAGGACTGAGGGCGATGAGATAATCGGGGGGTCCTTTTGGCAGCAAGAGCGGGTGAGATTCAGAGAAACTAACACAGGGGCCCCAAGGTGCTGGCGTAGAGAGAAGGATAGGACGGCAGATGGCGAATATTCTTATCACAGTCCTGCTGAGGGAAGACCCCTTCCAGTGTGTTCTAGGTAGTGTGCCGAAGGCAGGACCACTCAAGGACGTGTGGTTCACAGGCTAGTTATAAAAACGGCTTGCACAGAACTTCTGTCATGTTATCTTCCTAAATTAATTCAAACCCTCCATCATTCATTCATCTAGGAATCCACAAAATATTATTTGACTCTGCATCAGAGCTGCTGGGATGTTCCGTTCCAGGCACTCGCCTGACCACCCACCGGAGCGGCTTCTCCCCGCCGAGGCTCCACACGGGTGCGTGGCTCCCCTGCAGGGCTTCCCCGCACTTAGCACGTAACTTGGGAGTCTTCCAGGCCTGTCCTGCAGACGGCGGATGACCTTGGGCTGCGGGTAAGAGCTGCCTTCTAGTTTTCCTCAGGCCTCCTAGATTTCTCTCTAGGTTTGTTGTGAGATAAATGACGTCATAGGTGTGCTTTATTTTCATCCTCGTTCATCTGCCAGGAGACGAGAGCCCGAGTGAATGAAAACAACGTCCCATTTCCAGAAAGTTCCGTATCATCCTCTGGAGGATGGAGATAGTTATTGTCCCGATTGCCAACGACGCCGACCTGACTCGTTCTTCCCAGCATCTCTCGAGCAGCGAACTTTGCTAAATGCGGGCTCAGATGGGCCCCGCAATGGTGTCCTTTGCAGGCCACACAGAGCTGGCTGTGGCTGTATCAGAAACCTAGAAACGCAACACTCCTTCAGGCGTTATTTGTGTAAATGGGATCGTCCTGTTTGTTCAGCTCTCCTACACATCAAAACAGGAAAGAAGCAATCCTGCTACTTGAATACAACAATGAAAATGAGGCTCAGGTTTTATTTGAATCCTTTTAGAAAGGAGGGTGCAGGTACTCTCAGTGCCGAGCCCGACAGAGAGTGATTTATGGGACAGAAAGACCTCAAGGAGACAGTTGGGGAAAAACTGAGACAAGCTCTTTCAGGGAAAGGAGAATTGTGAGGAGACCGGCTTTCTTCCCCTTCCAAATCCCCTACTTTACACAGATGGAATGCTTTATGTTGTAAATAAAGTTCCATTTAATCCCTTAAAAATGTGTCCCTGAGCCGTTATTATGGGGTCATATTTGTCACGGATTCTACTGAGATGTGTTCATTTTGCACCAAAAATATGAAACAGAGGATTTCATGGCCTTCAAATATTGGAATTCATTATCTGCGTTAGGAACGAAGAAGCCTGAGCCAAAGGTTTCAGGTCATGACTGAAACCCCGGAAGAAGGAGAGACGACATGGGGTACCTTGTTCCTGACTTGCCCCACCCGTAGGGTCTCTAAGATTTCTTGCGCTGCTGTCATTGGGTGCCTCCTCTTGGGGGCCACTTGTTCTCTTTTACCAATTCCTCCTTACCTCTTTTTTTTTTTTTTTTTTAATTTTATGTATGTATTTGACAGGCAGGTCACAAGTAGGCAGAGAGGCAGGCAGAGAGAGAGGAGGAAGCAGGCTCCCCGCGGAGCAGAGAGCCCGATGCGGGGCTCGATCCCAGGACCCTGCGATCATGACCTGAGCCGAAGGCAGAGCCTTTAACCCACTGAGCCCCGCAGGCGCCCCTTCTCCTTACTTCTTATGGACCACAAGAAACCCGAAGCTTGGGGCAGACCCACTACAGAGTGAATTCATCCACAGTGACAGTCAGAGCCTCTGGATGTGCTTGCTAAGGACGCCTGAGAAACACATTTTCTGTCGGTGGAGCTACGTGCCCAGAGGGCAAGAGGCGATGGTTTAGCCGGCAGTTTCCGAGAGAAGTCCGATCCCAGCGCATTTCTAAGGATGACAGTGTTTTAACCCCACTGGCTGTTGGAAGACACATCTTTTCTACCATCTCCATAAACCTGTTGTTTACACTAAAATTCAGTGCTCCCGTGACATTTTGATGCATTTGGATTCTTCTCATGCCTTTGTTGGTGCAAACTACCTCTTTATGGTCAATGTCATGGGAATGTCATGGCCACATCGTGTTCCTGAGTGTCCTGTTTTACTTCTTGAAGAGCGACCAAAACCACCTTTACCAGAGGCAAATACCCTCCCTCCAAACCACTTCTAACCCTTATAGTTTTTAAACAGGCATTGTAACATGTTTAAATGGTTTCATTCCTATTACCACGTTTTGTGACAATACTGGTGTCTTGTCTTTAAATCCGCGAAACATGACCAGACATCTCATGAAGATCACCCTCCAAATTATAGCCTTAATCGTGGAAGATTTTCCAGCCACAATTCGTTTCCCTACCTTTTTCCGTGTATTGATACTTTACTACTTTGGGGAAAAAAATCCACTCCTTCAGATGACTTGTTTCCTGAACCCAAGGAGTAAAATCTGGACAGTCTGTCCTCCCGATGCTTTTTGGACCAAAGCAAAAAGATGAAGACAAGATGTGAAGAGAACAGAGCGGTTCAGTTAACCTCATCGCCGTCAGTGGAAGCCAGGGTGCCGGTGAGGAGGAGGAGGACCGCGGTTTACAGCTTGGAACCGTTTGCACACAGATGGGCACCAAGTGTGTAAGGCGGCCTCCGCCGTGAGTGGAGAGAGAGGAAGCACCTCGTTCGTTTTCTCAGAAGCTTGGCCCAGACTCTGCTCTTTGATGGTCCTATTTGGGTTCCCAGTGAGTCGGTTTCGTCTCCTGCCTGCTGCCTGCTGCCTTGTTGAGCAGTTTGGTTGTTGCTGTTGTTGAAAACATTCTTGGGTGATTTGAAAGGCACAGGCCTTCCGTTTGTTTGGGAGCTGAGCACGCTTCCTTTCACTTATCGGCAAGCTACTCCGAGCCTCCTAAAAATGCTCTGTGAGGACTGTGGGGTGTGCAGCGGCACCTTTAAACCATGCCTCATAGACAGGTGCTCCCCACGTCCGGGGTGCAGCTCGAGCCCCCATCTTTGTGACGTGACGTCTTTGGCCTCCGAGCAAAAGCTGGATGAGTTGCTATTCTTCTGATGGATGAACACAATAAATCAAGGTAGTTTCAGCATTCTGAAGGGACAGCAGCAAAAGGGTTAGGAAAAAATGGAAATAAATGGGTGCTCTTCAAAGCAGGAGATTAATAGCTCTGAAAATCCCAGAAATCATGTCAGGAAAAATTTTCTGAATCCGCCCACGGACCTGGCCCTCTTGTAAGGGGCGCATCTTACAGCAGGCCGGTGCCGGGCCTTTGGTGGCAGCTTCTGCCTTTCATTCCCGCAGCTCAAGTGGGCAGGAGCCCCTTGCAGCGCATGGAGATGAACAGAACTGAATTCCTGTAAGCATTACGGAATCTACTACTTGACGGACTTCCCGCTGCTTCCTGAATGGTGAGGAGCAGTGACTGTCACCAGGGAGGTTCCGTCCACTACGAGTAGAACACGGTGGTTTGGGACTCCATGGTGTAGACCTCGGAGGGCTGAAAACCTCTTTCCGATATCCCTGCTTCCTAACAAAGATCGCCCTGCGGACCTCTCTTCGTCCTATGACTTTCATGGCTCAGCCTCTGTTGTATTCCGTATTATAAAACCCACCAAATTTGGCTTTAAAATGTCCCACGTTTGTAAGACAATGCAGCTTCAAGTTTTTAAAATCAAAAAAGAACTGGCCCACTTGCTCTTTGATTCATAAGCTGATTTTCACAGCTCTGACTCTGGGCTGAATGATAAAGTGATTCCACATTTGAACTTGTATCATCCACATTAGAACTGTCTTTATTCTTTTCTTTCTTCATGAGAGTGATATGTCCATAGAATAATGGCCTATTCACACAGTCACCAGGATGTTGGGGGAGTCAAGACCTCTAATTGGAACCAAGGCATGTCCTCTTGAACTTAGGCCCATCATAGCCACACAGAGTTTACGCTGGTGGCAGGAGTAGAGGATGACTGATGGGCAGAGGCGTCCGAATTAAGAAGGGGCTCTAGCTCCCCTTCGTCTCAAGCCTGATCACTCTGAGCAACATTCCAATTCCAGAAGTCCTCAGAGGCCACTCCGGGACAGGGCTGACGTATAAATAATACAGCGGAGATAAAACACGGTAACTTAACAATGGAAATGACTGGCAAGTAGCTGTTTGATCTATGGCTCCAGAGAAGAGACTGAAACACAGACTCTCATGGCGCCGTGGAGAAATTCCCAATTAGACCGTGTTGATGGATGGGTTGTGTCTGGTAGCATGTACACCTTCTTGGGATGTCTAGAGCTTTATTTCCTTATCTGAGGGCCAGGACTGGCGACTTCTTCCCTTATCAGCGATTACACAGGACTAAATGCAGCCCTGGATTTTCTACCAACTAAGATTTCTATCAGTTGTTTATGAAGTTGAACATAGACAACCGTGAGTGATAATGGGGTTTTATTATGAATCATTAACTGAGTGTGCCAGAGACCCTGATACGATGCCTCCTCTAAGAATGGAGGAATGAAACGTATTTTAAAAATTCAAAATATTACCAGTGTTTCAGGCATAAAGAAAAGCTACAAATCAGTCTGAAATTCCATGAGCAGTGAGCCCTGGACTAGAAATATGCTTTGAAAACAGACGGCTTAGAACAAAATGTTACAGTATAATACAGCCCCGGTGATTTGTCATCGAAACTTTCCACCCACTGCTTCTGAAAGGAAAAAGTGCGCTTGCGTTCTGTGTCACCCGTGACGCATTTACTCTTCCCAGAACCGTATTAGCTGTGGAGCAGCCTGTTCTGGGGGTTCTCACGAGGCCTTCGTCATTCCGTTTTTACCCTCCGAACTGGCTGAATTCCTTGTTAGTTGTGAAGTGGAACAGGCAGGTGTTGTAACTCACCGTACTTGCTCATAGGAAATAGAAATTAAACTGTTCTTTTTGTGTAACTGAAAAGGCATTTTAATGATCAGCTAAAATCATCCAATTCTCAATTCCTCTACCACATCTAACTGGGATGATTTCTTAACTAATCGTTAGCATGATCGAATGATCTAGATTAATGTGATACAAGCTGATGCCATCCGTTTTGAGTTCTCGGACTTCTTGTCAGAAGTTCAGGGCATGTCCCTGAAATGATTCTGAGCCACGAGGCCGGGTTCACCTTACTTGGTCTCCTGCTCGGAAAGACCCACATTCCTGTGCTTCTGACTTCTTATAGTGCTTGTTGAGTGAAAAAGGAAGATACTGGGAACCGCACAAGATGCGACTTCCTGACAACCAACAGGGGTCCCCAGGGTCTCTCCGGGCACTGTCTCTGTGGCCGGGGCTCTCTAGGACAGTAAGCGTGTCACGTTGTGTCTCTTAAAGTTGACTGGCTCCGCGGGTCCTCCCCCCTTGTCCTACGACTCGTTCTCATCTGACGAACAGGAGGGAAAAAAGAACCACACAACAAGGAGCTGTGAATTTGCTCTAGTTTTTATAGGGTCAAAATTCATGATAGGATATTTGAGGGCACCTGGGTGGTTCCGTCAGGTAAGGGTCAGACTCTTGTTTTCAGCTCAGGTGATGATCTTGGGGTCCTGGGGTTGAGCCCTGCATCAGGCTCCGTGCTCGGTGGGGAGTCTGCTTGAGATTCTCACCCTCTCCCTCTGTCCCCCTCCTGTCAAATAAAAAAAAGAATATTTGAATGATTTACGTATTTATACTACTATTACTAATTTACTCTTTTTCTCTGAGGACCACAGGCAGGCTTACTGGCAGTGTCCATGAGCAGAACCATCCTATGCAATGCAATCCTGAGAAATATCAGATCAGCTCTTACTTACCCATACATGCAGTTATTTTTAGAGCAAAACACACCGGAATTATCTTCACGTGAAGGCTCTGCCTCTTAGTGACTGGGACAGAGCAAGCTGCTTTGCTTATTTGAGCCTTAGTTAATTCATCTGTATGACAGACACAACATCTACTTTGTAAGGTTAAGGTTAAACCCTGGAGTACCAGGAACGCAGCAGGTGCTCAATGAAGTGGACTTGATACAACGCAGGTCGAAACAAATGGACCAAATACCCACGGACATGTTCCTCCAACAAAAATGTTTTTAAAGATTTATTTATTTGAGAGAGAAGAGGAGGGAGAGAGAAAGTGGGTGCAGGGGAGGGGTGGAGAGAATCCACAAGCAGACTCCCCACCGAGGGTAGAGCCTGACGTGGGACTCGATCTCCCGACCATGAGCTCATGATCTGAGCTGGAACGAGGGGTTGGGTGCTCAGCCGACCGAGCCCCCCAGGCGGCCCTCCTCCAAAAACGTTACTGGCATCGACCTTCCACATTTCTATGCTTATTTCTGGGTCTGCTGATGTACTGCCTTTCTTGTCACCGTTATATTCAAGAGTAAATTTTAGAAAAAGTACAAATAAAATGAATAGTTCTTGCCAAAGTCATCGCAACCATGGACACAGTCAAAGGCCTTATTCCCACTACACTTATTTCTTCTCCCAAAACTTTTGTCTAAACCTTGGGACACTAGTCCGCGAGCAAGCCAGTAACTCTAATTTTCAAATAGTTCTCGTTTTATAAATTTAATGTGGCGGCAATCTTGCGGACACCATTCTCTTTATTACTCAACCTCGTTGTGACAGGTGCAGTTCAGGGTAATCACAGCCTTTATGGGTTTAATAATGATTATTTGGTCCATGTGTGTTAAATTTTAAAATTCAAGAGGCATACAAGCTATTCATGACTCAAAAGTAAGACGGCAGCTTGAGTAAGAAGACGTTGAAGTTTGCTTGGAGCACGCAGGCACTAAGCCCCCTTTGGAGTGGGTGCCGTGGACTTCTGTCTCGATCTGTGGTTCCTCAGTCCACAGCTCTCAGGGACTCACTGGTCGAAGTGAGACTGGTGGCTGGGAGTCTTCAGTGCGTTGAGAAGAGGTTGGATGGGGGTATCGGCTCCATCCTGTGAGGTCTTGGGGGGAAGGAGGTGGAATCCAGAGGCAGAACGCTCAGGGCTCGGGGGGCGATGTGCAGGCGTGCTCTGGAGAGGGCTTGCGGCGGAGCTCCTCGGACCGTGTCAGAGACACAAAGAAATCGATTTGCTCAAAAACGAGGAAAGGCCTGTCCTCGCCTTGGCTGCACCAGACCTAATACTTCATACACCGCCTTTCTGGCAGGGAGAACGCCTCCTTCGGGGGCTGCCGGCAGGGAGCTGGTGAGTCATTACGCGTGGCAGAGCGCGTCCAGGAGGATTACGGCAGACCCCATTCTGGCCCGGACGGGCGGCGCGATTCTCATTTGAGGGTCTCTTGGTTATTCCCCTGCATGACCTCATTCACCTCAGACACTTTGACTCTCTTTCAACTGCAGCTGGTAAAATGTTCCTGGTGGTAAAACCTTCGTGTTTCGAAACTGCACAAGTGGAGTGGGGAAACTGTCGAGCGTGGCGGAGAGGGCCCCCTGCTTGAACCCCAGATTTCTTCCCAACATTTAACTGATGGCGGCTGAAAATAATGTCCCCTGTGCATGCTAGGTGACAGTCTGTTGTGTACCCATCCCTGGTTTCAGCATTTCTCCACGTGCGTGTGCAGTGTGTAAGATTTACGGGGTCAGCAAGTTGCCCAGTGGGCCAGCGCGTAACACCCAAGTGCGAGTCTCGCAGGACGTCCCCACGCGCTGGCTAAGATGCTGTGCTGTGCTGTACCCCTAGACCAGCTCACAGGCCAAGTCGACATGTAGCTGTTGTGGCACAAAGCTGACCGGCCGGCTGATTTACTAGGGGTGCGGGGAGCCACCAAACGATTCAGCCAAAAATTCCGCTTTGAGGTATGGCTGGATTGTAATCCCGGGAAAGTGGTCCGAACCCTTGGACCAGGCCCAGGTCCTGCGTCTCCGCCCCCACCCTGTTTGTTCTGTCTACACAGTGGTCTTCCTATAAGTGCCTCCCCCCAACCCACGGCCGCAGCCTCCCCGCAGCCCGGCTCTGTCCAGGAGCCATCGCTCACTCTCCGGTGCGGACCCCACAGCTGCCCGTCCCGGAGGCCGCCCCCGCCTCTCGCCAGCCCCAGCCCCGCTCAGATCCCTAGTGTGGCCCTGAGACCCCGCCAAGAGATGTGCCGAGTGTCTGCCGGTGACCGCGTGCCACATGGGTCAGGACCAGGATCGTAATGTGTCCCCGGCACAACCCCAAGTGCCCTGTTTCCCCGGAACCACCCTCTTTTCACCTGTCATCCTCCCAGGAGCCAGGTGAGGTGGCGATTACTATCCTCGATTCTCAGATGAAGCTCCGAGGGGTTCGGAAGGTCGCTCCGAGTCTCACAGCTGACGGCAGGGCAGCGGCCGTCCGCCCGGCGCGAGGGCGGCCTCCTCTGTGCCTGGTTCGGGGGGCTGGCTCTGTGACAGGGCATCTCCTGCTTCTCCCTCACCACACTCGTTCCTGGGGACCGGCTCCCGCCTTCCTTCTGCATGGGTGGTGTCTGTGAGTCTCCTGACAAGCCGCCCCATTGTCCACACCTGCGTGGGTCTCTAATGTCCCCTCCTCCTGGTTTGGAGAATGGGGCCCCCCAGGCTTCTGGTTTCAGCATTTATTGCTTGTGGCTTGGGGACGTTGCCTCACTGCTCTGTGCCGTGCTTTCCCCGTGTGCAGAGGGGCGCTCCTACGAAAGATGGGGGTGCTGTGGGGAAGACGCCAGAGCTGAGTAAGGCTGCGGAAGCACCCCAGCTGGCGGGCAGCCCTCAGCCCGGTCAGCGAGCATCACGGGGCCTCCTGACGTCTGTGCTGGCCGTCCTCTTAGGAAACCCCATGTACGCTTCTGCGGTGGCAGCTGTGGGGACCCGTGGCCGCAGGCCGGCCCTGGGGAAGATGCTTCTCTGAGCCCCTAGAGACGAACTTGGATCCTGGCCCTCCCAGCGCCGGTCGCCTGCAGCTGAGCTGGCCCGCCTGGCCTCGGGGGGCAGGTTCCCTAGACGAGAGGTTGGCTGACGGCGCTGGATGGGACAGTGCTGGGAGGAGAGGGGCCCAGACCCAGCCCTCGCGCAGGAGGAGCTGGTCCCATTCCTACAGCGCGGGAGCCTCCGCAGCCGGAACCGCCAACGCCCTCCGGGGGATCCACTCCCGAGGGTGAGAGGCGCAGCTGCCGAGGCTGAGGGAGTGAGAAGCCAGAGGTTTTTGGCAACTACATCCTCATGAAAGCGCCGTCTTTTTTTTTTTTTTTTAAGCTTTCAACTGATTAGGTGAGGCCCACCCACATCATGAAGGAAAATCTATTCTCCTTGAAGTGATTTACACGCTAATTTCATGTAAAAAATACATCCACATCCATCTTTGGCCAAATATCTGGGCACCATGGCCCGGCTACGTTGATCTGTCGAATGGCCTTCGGAATGGACTGGAGGTCATACACTCCTTCATTCTTCACCTGGGGCCTCTGTGCCCCCACCTGCCTGAGATGAGTTGTCTCAGGCCACGATCACTTTGTCTAGTCTTAAGTTGTCACGGCAATTAGGAAAGCATCCCCTCTGGGATGACCTTGGGGCTTTTCAAGTAGACAGAAGTGCTCAGGAAAATGGTAGACTTATCTTTGTAGAGTGTTCTCCAGACACGGGATGGGTTCTTCTGGGACTCCTACTGACAGGAGAATCACACACACACACACACGCTGCCGGTGTGTTCGAGCACACAGAAAGTTCTCTCTACTCTGCATGGGAAAGGACTGAAATTCTTGAGTTATGTCCCCGGACCCCCACCTCTCTGTGGCACGTACATAAAGAAAGGGCCCTTTCTGGTTATTGATTCTCTGACTGATGAAACTCCGAAGACCGTGTTCTGTAGGGCAGCGACATTCTTTGTTTTGCTGCTAATAACCTAATGAATTACTCTGATAGCAGAGAACACTTGGGTGGTTATGATACGCTTCTGAGATTTTATGGCTGCTGGAGGGAGCAAGGATCTGGTGCTTTAACACTCCAGCTGGTACATGCAGGTACACACTGTGATTGTTTGGGAAACTGCTCGGCCGCACTTTCACAGGAACGATGGACATGGACAAACATTATGTTTTATGTGAACTAGGCAGTAAAGGGGCCCAGCGGGGCGCGCAGGGAACTGGACAGCCCGGGCCTCCCCGTTGTCACTTCTGAGCACATAGTTCTTGCCCACGTGGGACCTCCAGCTGTTTTGAAAGCGTGGGCGTGGGAGTCGGCGCTCCCTGCGAAGGCAGACTTCGGCTCTGAGATCCAGTGTTCTGTCCTGCCTGGGAGAAAGGAGGTTGTCAGTGGGTTTCGACTTGCGGGAGGGGACCCGTGACGTGGGCGGGGGAAGCCCGTTTCCTCCCGGCTGTGCGGCCCTCCGGCCCAGGACCTCTGCCTGGTGGGCACACACACCTCCCCGCGGAGGTGGACCTTAGTCTTTGGACTCCACGCGGGGCCTTGTGTCTTTAGTTCACCGGTTCCCTGGCTCTTTGCTTGTAAGACCGAAACGAAGCCCTCATTCTTCTCTCCTTCCGGACCACCTTCTCTACTGCTCTAGAATTCACATGGCTTCGCTTCCTCAGTGACGCCCTCTTCTTTGTCGGTGAGCCCTGGGAACTTGACGGTGCCCAGCCCTGACTCTTGGTCCCAGACCTGACCGACCTAAGAGGCTGCAGGTCCCTCGCACCAACGGCAGCTGGGAGCACATTCTCCACACTCTTCATGTCCAACAGCAGCCGCTGAGGCGGGGCCCAAGACCCCTCGAGGACTTACCTGATTTAATTTCCATGGAATGTTCTGCAAAAGGACATCAATGCACGTTTTCCTTGTAGTGGTTTATGCTACACACGGATGCCGACTCCTGGAAATAGACGATTTTGTTTTATTTATTTATTTTAGTTAGTTTTGTTTTATTTTATTTTTTCAATGTTCCAAGAGTCACTGTTTCTGCCCCACACCCAGTGCTCCATGCAGTCTGTGCCCTCCTTAGTAGCCACCACCTGGTACCCCAACCTCCCACCCCCCTCCCCTCTTTGGGAACAAACCCTCAGTTTGTTCCTCAGAGCCCACAGTCTCTCATGGTTCACCTCCGCCTCCGATTTCCCCCAACCCCCTTCTCTCCATCTCCCCATGTCTTCCATGCTATTTGTTATGCTCCACAAAGAAGTGAAACCAAATGATAACTGACTCTCTCTGCTTGACTGATTTCACTCAGCATCATCTCCTCCAGTCCCGTCCATGTTGCTACAAAAGTTGGGTATTCGTCCTTTCTGATGGAGGCATCATACTCCATCGTGTATATGGACCACATCTTCCTGATCCATTCGTCCGTTGAAGGGCATCTTGGTTCTTTCCACAGTTTGGTGACCGTGGCCATTGCTGCTATAAACATTGGGGAACAGATGGCCCTTCTTTTCACTACATCTGTATCTTTGGGGTAAATACTCAGTAGTGCAGTTGCAGCATCGTAGAGATGCTCTATGTTCACTTCTTCGAGGAACCTCCACACTGTTTTCCCGGGTGGCCGCCCCAGCTCGCATCCCCAGCAGCAGCGAGAGAGGGAGGAAGTGGACTCTTTTATACGAACACAGAAACCGAAGTCACTTTCAGCCTCCGCTGCGACAGTCGTCTCTCTGCCGTTTGGGTCACGTCAGCAGCTGCGGAGGGTAGGTCAGCATCCCCTCTGTAGGGGAAACAGACACTTCTGGGATGTGGGGTTGTGGGAGACCCGGCCAGTGACTCCCAGGAGCTGGATGTGGACGCCTCTGCTGCCCCAGCCCAGGACAGCCCCATCCCTCCGCCTCCTGGAGCTCCCTGCATGGCGAGGTGCTCACACCGCCGTTCCGGGTGGGGACCCTGGGCCGGTCACGGACTGTGAGCTGGTCCAGTCGCCCGTGCCGTACCCAGCCTCTGCCTCCAAAGAGCGCTCAGGCTGGAGCCAAGCTGTCCCGCAACAGCCATGTGCTGCGACCGGCAGAGAACAGGTTTACAGGGACCGTCCTGCCGGGTGCCTCCCGCATGCCCCTGCCTGCAGTCGCACCGGCTGAAACCAGCAGCTGGGGTTGCCAGAAGGCCCGCGTTTCTGGGGCAAACAGCAGAGTTGGTTCGGGGCCGCTGTTCCCAACAGTGCAAAATTCCGTCTGCCTTTCTGATGACAACAAATGCACTTTTTTCACCTGGTGGGGGTGCCCCCACGATGGCTTTCCTGGGTCCAGACTCCGCACCCCCCGCCCCCCGCTGTTGGGACCCCCTGCAGCCACGGGGCCCTCCCTGACGCCTGCTGCCAGCCCTGCGTGCGGGGACCCCGGGGGCCGCGGTGCCTGAAATGCGGCCGAGCGGCTGCACGCTGCCCGCAGCCTGGGTGCCCTGGGGTGCCCCGACCTCCCTCGGGTGGACTGCTAGCCTGGCACCTGGCGGGGTCCCAGCTCCTCGCGCTGGGGGGGGGTCTGTCCTGTTCTAGAGCCGTGGGGCGTCTCATGGGCACAGCCTCTTCTAAAACAGCCTTTTTTCACAGGCCTTTCCGCCCGGCCCCTCCAGCTCCTTTCCTCCTCCGGCGACATTTAGAGTCTGTGCCAACGTGTGTGTGTGTCCCTGCTTCACAGCGTTTCCAGATGCAGCACGGCCCAGAGCTTTGCGATTCGGGCCAACAGCTTTATGGCAAATGACTCAACCCTACTTTTTCCAAACTGGCTGGTGTGATCCAGGCCAGCGCACCCTGCTTTCCAGCAGCACAGTAGCCGGGGCGCTTGGGCGGGGCTGCCGGCCTTCCCCTCGCCCCCCTGCACCCACAGAGAGCTCTGAGCACCCCAGCTCTGCCCTGCATCCTTCCCCGACACTGGTTCCCCGACCAGAGCTGCCCCGCGGCCCCCGATGGCCAGTGCAGGGCGTCCTGGGACGCGCCACTGTGCCGGGTGCCCGCGCGTCCTCGGACACACGCCCAGTGATTCATCCGGTGGCTTCCAGAGCTCGGGGGCAGGGACTCTCTCCGCCTGCCTGGCCGGGGCCAGAGCAGCCCCAGGAGCTGTGGGAAGCGGCAGCCCCGACCAGCCCTGGCGCTTCTGACACCCTTTCACAAAGCGGTGTTGATTCCCAACTTCCAGAGTCACCGGGAATTAGTAGAATTGCCCTCAAATATTTGCCAACTTTGCCTCTGTTTTTCCTAGCAGGTTGGGTGGAGCCAAATGCTCACGGTAAAACCTACTGGGGGGAGAGGAAGAAAATAAATGCGGTAACAATGTGAGCTGACCCGAAGACGTTCAGGACAGTCCTTGGGTTTTGACCCAAAAATGCCTTGAGTTCGTGTGGACGCTACTGCAGGGGGCAGAGGTCAGCATCCCTGCTGTTTTAAGAAAGGGGGTGAGGGTTATTGCAGAAAGAGGAGTCCGGGAGTAGGCCATTCGCTCCCTACTGGCAGTGCGGTTTCCCGGACGGCTGGACGGAGCTCTCTCATCCTCAATGAGCCGGAAGCCATTTTAGGGACCAGGATGGAGGCTCCTGCAGGAGATGGGGGTTGGAGTTACTCATCGCACGCGTCTTCCTGCAGGCAGGATGGTTGGAAGGGGAGATGGGGTGGCAGGGAGGTGGGCTGGAGGTGATCTGAGGGGGACTGGTCAGGGAGAAGCCTCAGTGGGCCAGTGTACAGGAAAGTGTGCACTATTGGAAGGACCCCTGGGGTGTGGGATGGGGGACCCCCGGGGCACAGGATGGGGACCCCTGGGGTGCGGGTTGGGGGACCCCAGGGTGTGGGATGGGGGACCCCTGGAATGTGGGATGGGGACCCCTGGGGTGCGGGTTGGGGACCCCTGGGATGCGGGATGGGGAACCCCAGGGTGCGGGATGGGGACCCCTGGAATGTGGGATGCGGCTGATCGCATTCATCACTGAGGCCGTTGCCTCCCACACGTATCTTGGAGCGAGTCAAGCAGTGGGGGTGAGATTTGTTGGAGGACCCCCGGGGCTGTGATCCCAAGTAGACTTTTCTCTAAGTGGTTAAGTAAACCCAGCGCGGTCCCCTGAGGGGGTTCAGGCACCAGACAGAGGCTGAGACTTCAGGCTCCAGGACCAGGCGGGAAGAGCAAAGCCCCAGCTTTGGTTTTTACGGAGACGAAGCGCAGATTTCCATCTCGTCTCCTCACCTGGAGGGTCCTTGGAGCCCAGGACCTCCCCACGCTCTGTACACTTGCTCGATACTGTGTCTTAGACAATACGTGCATTTTGTTTTGGGCATGATGGACAGGAGCCTTTGTGTGAAGAGGAAGCTCGTCGGTGTTCAAATCTGGTGTGAAGAGGGGACGCGGCTTCCAGCATTTTATCGTACAGGTTCCCAGGCACACGGCCACGTGGAGATTCCGTCAACCCTCATCCTGAATTCTACCACGGACAGTAGACGCTGGGTGACGGGTCACCGTCTGCCTCCTCTGTTCGTCCCCCTCCCCCTCCCCCCATCTCTCCCCCCCTCCCCCCTCGTACCATCCCCCATTACCTATCATCTCCATCCGTTATTTCCACGTTTCTTGTACTGCCCCAAATACTCCAACGTGCGTATCATGAACTAGGGTGACATCTACGTTACCAATCGTAGAACAGGACCACTATTATTCCAGAAAGTTCCCTCACGCTTCTTTTAGGCTAATCCCAGTTTCTCTCACCCCTAGACACAAGTACTACTCTCATTTTCAAGCCAGTGTTGGTGGACACCGCTCTCTCGCTCTCTCTCTCTCTCTGGATAAGACCAGATGTCAAAGAGCATGCTCAGTATATCCTAAAATGCTGTTCAGGAATTGCCATATTTATTGTCTATGTTTTAGGAAACAAGAGAAAAATAAGCTTTGCCAAAGGATAGCAAGAGGCTCTGCCCATAGTAACCCCAGGGATGGGCCCTGGGCCCTGGGCCCACGCTGAGCTCCGTGGGGACAAACATCCTGACGTGCTCCCTGGAGTGTCCTCATGCGGCAGAGTCCAACTTTGCAGTGAGCTTTAAGATTTGCATTTTTAACTAACATAACACAATAAAAAATAAAAAAATAAAATACACATTTTTAAAATAAACATACATTTAAAAATTTTTAGTTTCCTGTTGGAATCATCCACACAGACATTCACACGTTGCACAACCACCTTGTGTTTCCAACCAAAGCCACTTTCTCCCCAAGGACAAGGTTTGAGGACAGGGTCTGGGAAGGAGAAAGCGGACCATGGGTCTCGCAAACAGCAGGCGGCCCATCGTCTTGCTTTCCAAACTGCCTGAAAACACTCTGTTTGACCAGCTCACAAGTCAGTTGAT
Source organism: Mustela nigripes (assembly GCF_022355385.1). Classification (NCBI taxonomy): domain Eukaryota; kingdom Metazoa; phylum Chordata; class Mammalia; order Carnivora; family Mustelidae; genus Mustela; species Mustela nigripes. Next base: position 82,341,265 of record NC_081571.1, on the reverse strand, counting down.
AGAGTTCCTCTTAACACGAATCCAAGCAGCCTGAACTCAGTGGCAGGAGCCCAGGACGGGAAGAGGGAAGCGGGGACATGCCGCGCTCGGGCGGCAGGTCAGGGAGGCGTGCGGTTGGCTCGCTGGCTGGGTTTACCCCGGATTTGGTCCCCTGCTCTCAGCGACGGAGAGACGCCGCCGCAGCATCTGAGTCTGGAGCATAACAAAGAGAATTTGAACTCACGCAGTGTCCTAAGGTCTCCGTTGAACGTTAGAGGCCCAGGAGAGGTCCCTTCTGAGCTTCTAGCTCCGCCCCAGGAACAGTTCCAAGGCTGTGGCATGGGGATGGCGAGGAGGGGCTCTCCTGCCTCTCGCCAAGCACTGCCACATGCCGGGTTTGCGATCTCTGGGGGCAACGCACCCACTGGCCTTTGGTCTTCTGGCAGGGGAATGACGTCCTGTGTTCAAAGCAGTTAATCCATGTTTGCTCTGTTTTGTAGACAAAGGAATCAACAAGGAATCTATTGTAAAGAATTTCCAATGGGATTTTTCCAGATCTGGACAGAGCCTTTCCCTGGTTCCTGTCAAGGGAGTCCCCTTCTCTGTGGGCCCGGAATCCCTGCACAGTTTTGAGGGTCCGGGTACCCCCGGCCCCTCCTTCAGGACCTTCCCGCGGGCTGTGTTGCTGGCGCCAGAAGCCGGAGCAGGGCAGCGTCACACGCTCTCACCCCCGGGGCCCGCCCTGGACTCGGCCAGCGCCCCCCTGGCAGGACGGCCTCCCGCAGCTCCGGCTGTCTGCGGCCGCGGCCTGGGCTTGTTTTCACTCCCAGATACGCCCACCTGCCCTGGCCTGGAGCAGCGCCTTCTCTCCGCGGAGCGCCGGGAATCCGAAGCAGACGGGACGGTCTCCCGCCGGAGGCTTCTCCGGGGAAGCCACCTGTGAAGCCAGGAAGTCGCTCCCTCCGGACACAGATAACGCCTCTCATCCTGTGATAGGGGAAATCTCCTTTATGTCTACGGTGTTCGCGACTCATCTTCACCCTGGGTCCCATTTTGGCCTCTGGAAGAAGGAAAGTATTTAACTCTATGGGCTAGAAGAGCGTCAAGTTTAAGAACGCCAAGGAAAATTGCGTTCAATTGCTCTCACGTGTAGGGTGTTGCGTTCCCGCGCTAGTGGGCAGGTCTGCGTTTGCTGAGACAGGCGAGAACAAGTAAGCAACTGCACCAGCATCTAATTAATTAATTAATCTATCCAACAAATATCTGTTGAATGTCATATGCGCCGGGCTCTAATGCACGCTGAACATGAACAGGAAATCATTCCCGCCTCCCGCAGGAGGGAGCGGTAAGTAAAGAACGTTCCTTACGGGGCACCTGGGGAGCTCAGTGGCCTCTGCCTTCAGCTCAGGTCATGATCTCAGGGTCCTGGGATCGAGCCCCAAGTCAGGCTCTCTGCTCTGCAGGGAGCCTGCTTCCTCCCCTCTCTCTCTCTGCCTGCCTCTCTGCCTGCTTGTGATCTCTCTCTCTGTCAAATAAATAAAATCTTAAAAAAAAAAAAAAAAAAAACATGAACGTTCCTTACAAAGTGGCCAAAGTGAGCGACAAAACAGACTGAAAGTCCACATGCCCTGGAGTCACGAGGGAGGAGCTCCCCTTTCGTCAGGGGCGACCTGGGGAGATGGCACACAGGTGTTCGGGGCCACTAGAGCCGGACCTGGCCGAACGGGTGGGGGGTGCTGAGGTGTGAAGGTCGTTGGAGGACATTCCCGGAGAAGGAAGCAGCCAACCGTGGACATTCCCCGTTAGCCTGACGGGGGTGGGGACTGGGGACTCAGCAGCAGAGAAGCTGGCGTGTTCTTAATTTATTCAGGAGTTTCCCAGTGTTCTCTGTGTTAGCTAGTTGTCCCCGTCTGGGACACAGAAGATGGCCAAGGCAGGAGGACCTCGAGGGCAGGGGGGGCATTGGGGCGGCTCTTGGAATCGTCCACACAAGCAAAGCCCTAAATCCTAAATTTAAAAATATTTCTGTAAAAGTGATACAAACGTAGTGTAGACGTTTGACCATTAGAAAAGGTGGAAACCAGCCACAGTCCTGCCCCTGACAGGCAGACATGTGCGTCTGTCCGGCGCTGTATTTTGTTGGAGTCTTTTTGTCCGTGTCTGTTTGTTTGTTCAACATTATTCTGCTCGTACTAAATCCTGCTTACAGAGTGCCCTAAAGTTATCTCATGCGCATATTTCTACATTAATACACGTTCCTCTTCATCCTCATGTTAAAAGAGTCAATGGTTATTGTAAATCTGTAATGAACCTTTTCATGCTTCAAACGCTTTCCTGTATTTAACAGCTGTTCTGGAGAATGAATTCCAAGAGGTGAGATGAACCGATCAAATTATATTTATATTTGAGAACTTTTGGGTAAATTTGTTTGCTGACTGTCAATATAAGGGAAAATCATATATTGATAGATAACAAGTAAACAATTATTACTATTTAAAAATGTTTGTTATTTTTTAAGAAAGATTTTATTTATTTTAAAGAGAGAGAGTGAGCGGGGGAGGGGCAGAGAGAGAAGCAGACTCTGCTGAGCTGGAGCCGCATGTGGGCCTCAATCCCAGGACCCTGAGATCATGACCCGATCCTAAGGCAGACGCTTAGCTGGCTGAGCCACCCAGGCACCCCATACTTTTTAAATTTGCATTTCTTTAGGAACATCTTCTCAAACCCTCTTACATATTTCTGTTTGTATCATTTGCGTAATACTAAATATTGCTGGCTTGTCTAAGAGCACGTTGCCCAGACAGAGTACTGGGAACTTCCATTTTCTACGTTGAGGCTCTCACCTCCCCGTCCACTCATTCTCGTTTCTTCTCCTTCATTCATTCCGCAGATTAAAGGGCTACCATAACGCCATCCGCCCTGAGTCCTACTCGAGCTCACTATGGCCTCCGCTGGGCAAAGACAATTACATTCTGGGAAGCATTAGTGTAAAGGTCACTATGTGAGCACACGTGAGTGTGCCTAGTCCAAACTGATTTTGCAGTTTTCACTCCTGTGATTTTTTTTTTTTTAAAGCCTCCCTTCTAAGTTATAGAGTGGAAGAATGCAGATTTATTTGAAAATGATGACTTCCAAAGCTCTGATCTATAGAGATTGGAGAAAAGAAGCACCTATTAATGACTTTGCGTTAAAAACTGGCAAACCTGGAAACGAGTCGCCATGACACATGGGCAGTGGCATCTTGGGGAGGGTGATCCCCTGTTCCCTCGCCCCCAACGCGACGTTAGTTTTGGTGAGTCAGTACACACTGTTCTCTCTCCCTTACCTCCCTAAGGGTGGATCCAGGCTCCGAGGCAGGGAGGTGGCGGGGGGACGGGGTGCCGCCGGGAATCCCACAGCGGGGGAGGCAGGCGAGGCTGCAGGTGGGGCATCCGGTGTCAAGGTGGGTGAAGCTCAGGGGGGCGGTGAGGGGCTGGTGGGCGAACGGAGGCTCCTCTAGTTAGGAAGGACGAAGCACGGCCTGCTCTCTTGTGGGTAGGGCTCCTGACCCTGCCATTTCTCGGGTCTTTAAGGCAACACACAATACCTCTGGAGCCCAGGGAAGGCTAATGTCCCCGGGGCAAACAATGATCCAAATTAACTTATTTTCTTTTTGTATAAACACCCATGCCCAAAGCTAACTGCTCATTTAATTAAAGCCTTCAGCCTTAGTCAGGATTGCCTTATAAGTAATCCACGCATATTCACCATGTATCAACGGCTTTCATTGTCCCCTGCCTGAAACCGACCCAGAACTCTACACTGAGCAACAGCTCAAGAGACAGAACTGCAAACAGCAGCACTGGACGCATCACCTGTCAGTAGCGTTCTCCCCAGAGTTGCATTGAGTCTGGAATGTTCTCTACGGGGAGATGTCTTCAGGGCTTTTCAGTTGTTATCATTCTGTCTCCCATTTTATTCTTAAGATGCCACTTTCTGGTTTCTGTTTTTTTCCAAACAAGCATTTTTGGGAACTTTGATCTTAAGGTGATCATATGTTCTTTCAGAACTAAACATGAATTACGGTGCACTGAGGCTTAATAAAGGTACAGATTCTGGGGGTCAGTAGACTCTTGTGGGGAGTTTTGTGTAAGGGACTCTCCAGCAGGACCAGGTTTGGGTGGCTGGGAGTGGGATGGGCTGGGTTGGCTGTGGTGTCCCTGGACCATTATCGGGGGGTCTCTGTTTGAGGAGCACGACTGTCTTTGGTGATTCCTTTACTTCCTTCCAAAATATCTGTATCAAAATTGGCAAGTCTGTAAACACAAAGTGATCTACATTAAGAAAAGGGAGATGACCGTGTCCCACATGGCAAGAGTTGATGCATAAAGCTAACTTCAGACCTGGCTGGATTAGGGCCCTGAATCATGGTGCTGAGATGCAGGTTCTCACCTCCCTTGGCTCTGCTCTCCCCAGATCAGCTTCACTTTCAGACTTCAGGAGATGGCAGGCAAGTGACTGCCACCAGCTCCACCAACAGTCAGCTCCACAGAGGAAAGAGGGTGCCCCTCTCTCCACAGCGTCAGGAAGATCTCAGTTACCCTACAAGGGTCATGGCCATCTATGAACTCGATGCTATCACCAAGAGGAAGTCAATGATCCCATCGGGCAGGAATGAGTTACAAGCTCTTTACCCCAGCGGTCTGGGGTTGAGGTCACTCTACTGGGAATTCCATAGATTGACATAAAAAAAAAGGGGGGTTATTATTTAGAAAAAAGTTAAAATATTATCAGAATAAACTTGAGGGGTTAAAGAATAGCCAAAATAATAGATACTTGCGGATGGGCCGAGGAGGAGACTATGGGCAAATATTGTCCTAAGGCGGTCACTTCAAACTCTCTGTCTCTGTCTCTCTCTTCCCCCCCCCCCCCCAGCGGGCTCCATGTCCAGCATGGAGCCCAATGTGGGGCTTTAACTGATGACCCTCAGATCAAAACCAGAGATGAGATCAAGAGTCAGACGCCTAAATGACCGAGCCACCCAGGAGCCCCTCAGACTCTTTTAGATAGTCTCTCCTGCGTTCTCCTTGTGCTTAAGGTGGCTGTAGGTGTTGGAGGCATGTCTTAGAGAGCCAGACCTTCACTTCCTCTTCCCCATATCTCTGCTGTGTCTGACACAACTATGTGAGTTCTCTCTCTTACTGGTCAGAAGACTAAGCAGCTCAGAGACTCAGTCTCTGAAATGCAAAATAAGGACATTGTGGCCATGCTAGCAGCCTCACAGGGACTGGTTGAGGACTGGATAAGAAAGGACATTGCTTTACTAGTGGAGGAACGTGTATTATGATCCAACCAAAGAACCGAAGACCTTCAACCACAATGTTCTAGACTCTTGACAGTCTGCTCTCAAGTATTTGCTATAACATGACTTCTTTCTGTCCATATTCGCCAAAGCTTAGTCTTCTGGTAAATGTCACAGAAGCAACACCAGTCAGTGTCATGGGATTTAGATCTCATGGGCAGTACCAGAACTGAACGAGAACATTGCTGACATTAGAGAACTCTGGGTCTGTCCCGAGAATACAGTTTGGAGGGCCTTTAAAATAGAATCCCAGGAATCATTTAAGTTCTTCTTTGATTTCCTGGTTGATCCAAGCATTCTTAAGCAAGGTGGTCTTTAGCTTCCAGGTGTTTGAATTCCTTTCTTGTGGTTGAGTTCCAGATTCAAAGCATTGTGGTCTGAGAATATGCGGGGAATAATCTCAATCTTTTGGTATCAGTTGAGCCTGACCTGTGACCCAATATGTGGTCTGTTCTTGAGAAAATTCCATGTGCACTCGAGAAAATGAGTATTCTGATGTTTTAGGGTGGAATGTTCTGTATATATCTATGAGGTCCAGTTGTGTCCAATGTGTCATTCAATACTCTTATTTCTTTATTGATTTTCTGTTTGGATGATCCATCTATTACTGGGAGTGGTGTGTTAAGATCCCCTACTATTAATGTATTCATATCAATATAACTCTTTATCTTGATTAACAGTTGGCTTATGTAGTTGTCTACTTCCATATTAGGGGCATAAATATTCACAGTTGTTAATCTTCTTGGTGGATAGACCCTTTAAGAATGATGTAGTGTCCTTCCGTATCTCTGACTATAGTCTTTAGTTTAAAATCTAATTTATCTGGTATGAGAATCACTACCCCAGCTTTATTTTGAGGCCCATTGGCATGAAAGATGCTTCTCCATGCTATCACTTTCAGTCTGGATGTATCCTTAGGTTCAAAATGGGTCTCTTGTAGACAGCATATAGATGGGTCCTGTTTTTTTTTTTTTTTTCCAGTCTGTAACCCTGTGCCATTTTATGGGAGCATTTAGGCCATTCACGTTGAGAGTGATTATTGAAAGATACGCTTTTACTGACATCATGTTGCCTGTGAAGTCCTTGTTTCTATAGATTGTCTCTGTAAATTTCTGTTCTATGACACTTTCAGGTTCTTTTTTCTTTTATAGAACCCCCCCTTAATATTTCTTGTAGTGCTGGCTTCGTGGTCACGTACTTAGGTCACATAAGCCTCACTGGTGCTGGAAGCTCTTTATCTCTCCATCCATTCTGAATGTCAGCCTTGCTGGGTAAAGTATTCTTGGCTGCACGTTCTTCTCATTTAATGCCTGGAATATGTCTTGCCAGCCCTTTCTGGCTTGCCAGGTTTCTGTGGACAGGTCTGACATTATTCTGATGGACCTTTCTCTGTACATAAGGAATCTCTTCCCCCAGCTGCTCTCAAGAGCGCCTGTCTACAATTATAATTTGTCAGTTTTACAATCAAGTGATTGTTGATCTTGGTGATCTTTCTGCTTCTAGGACATGAACGCTGGTTCCATTCCCCAGACTGGGAAAATTTTCCTGGAGAATTTGTTCAGCTTTATCCTCTAGTCTTCTTTCTTTCTCCTTCCCCTCGGGGATCCCAGTAATTCTGATGTTGGAATGTTTCATGGTGTCATTTATTTCCCTAATTCTGTTTTCATGGCTTCTAAGCTGTATGTTCCAGGCCTCCTCCTGATCATTTTTCTCTATCAATTTGTCCTCTAGATCAATACTTCTGTCTTCTGCCTCAGTTACCCTAGGTGTTAGAGAATTTAGATTAGATCGGACCTCACTGATAGCATTTTTAACTTTTTCCTGGGCAGCTTTCACTTCTGCCCTAATCGATTTCATGTTGTCACCAGTGGTTTTCTCCAATCTATCCATTGCCTGGATAATTGTTAGCCTTAATTCCCTTTCTGACATACTGTTTGTGTCCATATCCAATAGCTTTGATGGAGAGGGCACAGTCTCTTAAACAATTCACGGAAACCAACGAGAATGAAGACACTTTGGTGCAAAACCTATGGGATACAGCAAAGGTGGTCCTACGGGAGAAATACATAGCCATCCAAGCCTCCCTCAAAAAAATTGAAAAATCCAGAATATACCAGTTCTCTTTACACCTTAAAAAAGTGGAGAATCAATAACAAATTAAGTCGACCCCCCACACAAGAAGGGAAATAATCAAGATTAGAGCAGAGATCAACGAGATAGAAACTATAGATACAGTAGAACTCATCAACAAAACTACAAGCTGGTTTTTTGGAATAATAAATAAGATTGATAAGCCATTGGCCAAACTAATCCAAAAGAGAAGAGAGAGGACCCAAATTAATAAAATTATGAATAAAAAGGGAAAGATCATGACCAACACTGAGGAAATAGAAACATCATCAGAAATTATTATCAACAGTTATATGTCAATAAGTTAAGCAACCTAGACAAAATGGATGCATTCTTAGAAACTATAAGCTTCCAAAACCGAATCAGGAAGAAATTGACAACCTGAATAGACCAATATCTAGTAATGAGATTGAAGCAGTGATCAAAAACCTCCCAAAAAACAAGAGCCAAGAACCTGACAGACTCTCTGGAGAATTCTACCAAACATTCAAAGAAGAAATAATACCTATTCTCCTGAAGCTCTTTTAAAAAAACAGAAACAGAAGGAAAACTTCCAGACTCTTTTTATGAAGCCATCATTATGCTGATCCCCAAACCAGTAAAGACCCCACCAAAAAGGAGAATTTCAGACCAATATCCCTGATGAATATGGATGCCAAGATTCTCAACAAAATCCTAGCTAATAGGATCCAACAGTACATTAAAAAGATTATCCACCAGAACCAGGTGGGATTTATCCATGGGATGCAAGTGTGGTCTGACATTCCCAAACCAATCAATGGGATAGAACAAATCAATAAGAGAAGAGAGAAGAATCACATGGTCCTCTCAATTGATGCAGAAAAAGCATTTGACAAGATACAGCATCTGTTCCTGATTAAACCTCTTCAAAGTATAGGAATAGAGGGAACATTCCTCAACTTCATAAAATCTATCTATGAAAAACCCACAGCGAATACCACCCTCAATGCTGACAGCCTTCCCTTTGAGATCAGGAACACGACAAGGATGCCCACTGTCACCACTCTCATTCAACATAGTACTAGAAGTCCTAGCAACAGCAATCAGACAACAAAAAGAAATAAAAGTATTCAAATTGGCAATGAAGAAGTCAAACTCTCTCTCTCCACATATGACATGATATTTTACATGGAAAACCCAAATGACTCCACCCCCAAACTACTAGAACTCATTCAGCAATTCAGTAATGTGGCAGGATACAAAATCAATGTATAGAAATTAGTTGCTTTCTTATACATTAATAATGAAAAAATAAAAAGGGAAATGAGAGAATCTATTCCATTTACTACAGCATCAAGAACCATAAGATACCTGGGAATAAACCTAACCAAAGCGGTAAAGGATCTGTACTCGAGGAATTACATTTTTTCATGTGTCTGATAGCCATTTGTATGTCTTTATTGGAGAAGTGTCTGTCCATATCTTCTGCCCATTTTTTGATATGATTGTCTGTTTTGTGTGTGTTGAATTTGAGGAGTTCATTATAGATCCTGGATATCAACCTTTTGTCTGCACTGTCACTTGCAAATATCTTCTCCCATTCTGTGGGTCGCCTCTTTGTTTTCTTGACTGTTTCCTTTGCTGTGCAGAAGCTTTTGATTTTGATGAAGTCCCAAAAGTTCATCTTCGCTTGAACTACAGAACACTCATGAAAGTAATTGAAGAAGACACAAAAAGAAGAGCATTCCATGCTTATGGATTGGAAGAATAAACATTGTTAAAATGTCTATATTGCCTAGAGCAATCTATACTTTCAATGCCATCCTGATCAAAATTCCACTGGCATTTTTCAAAGACCTGGAACAAATAATCCTAAAATTTGTTTGGAACCAGAAGAAACTCCAAATTACTAAGGAAATGTTGAAAAAGAAAAACAAAACTGGGGGCATCACATTGCCTGATTTCAAGCTTTTCTACAAAGCTGTGATCACCAAGCCAGCATGGTACTGGAACAAAAACAGACACACAGACCAGCAGAACAGAATAGAGAGCCCAGATATGGACCCTCAGCAATATGGTCAAATAATCTTCGACAAAGCAGGAAAAAATATACAGTGGAAAAAGACAGTCTCTTCAATAAATGGTGCTGGGAAAATTGGACAGCTATGTGTAGAAGAATGAAACTCAAACATTATCTTCTACCATACACAAAGATAAACTCAAAATGGATAAAAACCTCAATGTGAGACAGCAATCTATCAAAATCCTAGGGGAGAACATAGACCATTACCTTTTCGACATTACCTCTTACCATTACCTCTTTGACACTCGTCACAGCACTTCTTTCAAGATATGTCTCCAAAGGCAAAGGAAAAAAAAATGAACTTCTGGGACTTCATCAAGACCAAAAGCTTCTGCACAGCAAAGGAAACAGTCAACAAAACAAAGAGGCAACCCACGGAATGCGAGAAGATATTTGCAAATGACAGGACAGACAAAGGGCAGATATTCAAGATCTATAAAGAACTCCTCAAACTCAACACACACAAAACAGATAATCATGTCAAATAATGGGCAGAAGCACTTCTCCAAAGAAGACATACAAATGGCTATCAGACACATGAAAAAATGTTCATCATCATTAGCTGTCAAGGAGATTCAAATCACATTGAGATACCACCTTACACCATTTAGAATGATGAAAATTAATAAGAGAGTAAACAGCATATGTTGGAGAGGAGGTGGAGAAAGGGGAACCCTCTTACAGTGTTGGTGGGAATGCAAGTTCGTGCAGCCACTTTGGAGAACAGTGTGGAGATTACTGAAGAAATTAAAAATAGAGCTTCCCTATGACCCTGCCATTGCACTCCTGGGTATTTACCCCAAAGATACAGATGCAGTGAACAGAAGGGCCATCTGTACCCCAATGTTCATAACAGCAATGGCCACGGTCGCCAAACTGTGGAAAGAACCAAGATGTACCCTTCAACAGACGAATGGATAAGGAAGATGTGGTCCATATACACTATGGAGTATGATGCCTCCATCAGAAAGGATGAATACCCAACTTTTGTAGCAACATGGATGGGACTGGAAGAGATGATGCTGAGTGAAATAAGTCAAGCAGAGAGAGTCAATTATCATATGATTTTGCTTATTTGTGGAGCATAAAGAATAACATGGAAGATATGGGGAGATGGAGAGGAGAAGTGAGGTGGGGGAAACTTGATGGGGAGATGAACCATGAAAGACTGTGGACTCTGAGAAACAAACTGAGGGTTTTGGAAGGGAGGGGGGTGGAACGTTGGGGGAGCCTGGTGGTGGGTATTGTGGAGGGCACGTATTACATGGAGCACTGGGTATGGTGCATAAACAGTGAATTCTGGAACACTGAAAAGAAATAAAATAAAATAGAATGAAAAAAAAAAAAAAACCCATAGAATCCTGTCCTCATACATGGGATTTCCAGAGAGACCCATCAAAGAAACCCTCTTGCCCGAGATAAATTTGATAGCTGGTTGGAAAAGAGAATGATAGGCCAGTGAAACTAGATTATAAATTATAGATTATAGATTATGGAGGATCTTGGAAGTCGGGCTTTTCCACAAGGGTGGGAACTCAGGAATATCCCTTGAAGAGCACCATTATCTGATGAGTGCGGTTCCAGGGAGAAGGTTCTCATCCATATTTTGTGTCTGTGGATCGTGGGCAGAGGCCCGTCTAGCCAGCCTTGTAGCTGTGACGAGCTGCTGCTCACCAGATCTAGGAGGACAAGCTATTGGGAAGCTGGAGAAGCGGTAGTGTGTTCAGAAGAGATGGAGAAAAGAACTTGTCTGATGAGTCCTTTCCCTATGTTTCCTTTGTAAAAATGGGCTTTCCTTTTCTGCCACTGTGGATGAGGTGTTGTTGGGCAGGTTGGGCACTGCTCAAGTCTCCCCATCTCACGCGGCTTCGGGGCTTTAGCCGGTCCCCGGGCACCATTTCGTCGAGCTGCCTCTTCATCTCCTTAGGTGGGACCAGCTACGATCCCTACAAGCGCCCATGGCTGGACTATCCACACCTTCAAATACATCTCGTCACCAAGGAATAAAGTAACAGACACCCGTGACCTTGTGTTTCCCAAATGGATCCACAGCACAACTGACGGCCTCGGGTGTTTCCAAAATCCAGTGCTGGAAGGCCGGGAACATCCAGGATTTCTACCTCCACGGAAAAACTACACAGCAGAGATGAGAGACACCAGCAAGTGGAATTCTTACACCTTCGAATTTGAATTCGGACTGACTGACGGCCTTTAACATGGAGCTGAGTTTTACCTATGATATTGTCTATTGAAGGAATTACACGGAAACATGCAGAACGTGTCCTATACTGACCATCCATTCTCCAGTCATCCCTGAATATAAAATAGGAGAAATACCTACCTTAATCACTTAAAATGATCTGCCACAGTCAAGTCATTATTAAATTCCATACTCACATGTCTGAGGAAAAGCATCACCCAAAGGCGTGTGGTCCAGCATTGCCGGCCAAGGGTAAATCCCAATCGGTATTGCTCGGATGACTGAAGAACAAACTTGAGATCACCAATCGCTATTTCCAGGAAAGACGTGAAACTTCTTTTCAGTGTGCTGATAGCTTGCTAGAAAGGAGGTGGACTGCGGCCACGTTCCTCAGCTTGTCGTGTATGAACACAAGTGTGTGCTGTCCACGTGGGAACGCCAACAGTGGAGACGAGTGACACCATGGGAACAAGCCGAGGGACCCCGAGATCATCTCGCAGACCCCGCCACTCGTTCCTCTGCACACCTTCCCATGGCACACAGACAGGAGAACTACTGGCCTGGTGCCGCCTGCGGCAGCTCAGGGAGACCCCCGGGGAGGACGTGGGCTTCTGGCCCGACACCCAACCCTGGCCCCAGGGGCAGCTCGATTGCTTTTGGCTGTTTGGCTTCTGAGGCCTCGGTCCCTCACTGAGAAGCAGTGGTGTGGGGTTAAGTGGGAGAAGGGCAGAAAACGCAGCCGGCATTTGGGAGAAAAAATACAAATTCCCTCCCACTCCACTTTCAAAACCGCAGCTCGATTTCAGCAGCAGCGGTGAGGAGAGCCCGGACGAGCCGGCTCTCTGTTTTCCGCGCTTACTTTCCGTGCCTTTCTCTCGGCCGCTTCCCATCCTTTGTCCTTTCTGTTCGTGCCTGGCCGTCCGCCTCTGTCTAGGGTGCTCCTGACTCCTCTGATTTTGCTTTGCTGGAGAGTCGATGGTCGGTGCTTCCGGGGGACGTGGCTGGGAAGTCCTTACCGCTAAGGGATGCCCATCTTTCGGGGACCCTGTCAGACACCTGTGCATCTCGGGTAGCCGAGAAACCACCAGAAGGGGCTCGCTGGGATAGAGCTCCTCAGCGGGAAGGGGAAATTCACTGAATTCACTTAGCAAGCCATCTGCCTTCTGGTTGGTTCTTCACCCTCGCAGAGTTTTTAGCAAAGCCACAGGCTAGGTGAGGGACAGAAGGGCAGCAGGGAGGGGGAAGCAGGTGCATGAACAAGTTCATGTTCAGTGCTCCTGTCCTGGGGGTTTAGGAGCCTCAGCTGGTCCAGGCTTTGAGCCTCCCACCCTACTGCCTCCGGAGTGGTGAACCATCTGCAGGAACTGGAGAGTCAGGCCTGGGAGAAGCTACTAAGCAGAGCCTTCACCTTGGGAGCCACGGGCAGGGGGGCCAAGCCAGGGCGAGGGCTGCGGCCCAGTTCCCTCACCTTCCGCGGACCCCCGCAGCCCTCAGAAGGCGGTCTAGATGCACTTCATGGGGTTCCAAGTTCAGTCCTTCAAACTCAGGTGGGGGGCCAGGGCCTGTGCTGGGATTTGACGGGTCCCGGGGGCCTGTGACTCCCGTGGGACGGAGCAGGGAGGCCGCCGCATGACGACATGAGCACATTTCAGAGAAAATGAGGAAGGAGATGTACAAGGTCAGAGGAATAGGGCAAGTCAACAGTTCGTGCAACGGACGTTTCTGGGTTGTTGTTTTTTGTTGTTTCATTTTGTTCTTATTTTTTAAGCTAATTACTTGTTTGCAAGTGAAACTGCCCCACCCCAAGCAATGCGTGCGCACTGTCCGCAGATTCAGATCTGGGTCGGCAGAAACGCCCGCCTGGTTTCCATCCCAACCCCGAAGCGCACCGCCATCTCGCCTCTTCCTGCTCTCCCCTCGCCACCCCTCCGTCGGGAGGAACTTTAGACACCGCCATCGACGCCACTAGCTGCTTTTGCACAAACAGGACGCCTTGCGCGCGTTCTCACGGCTTCCCGCGCGCTGCTCCGCGGAGGGTTTCACCGCTGCGGGGCCGGCGGCCGTGCGGGGTGCGTAACCGCAGCCGCACCGCAGCCCGCGTTCTCCGCCGCACACCCCAGCCTGCGGGTTAGAACCCGGTAAGTGTGAGCCCCTGCTCAGTCCTCAAGGCGAGCCCGGAGGGAAGGGGTTGCGCACGGCGGGAAGGTTCTAACCACGTCGGGCTGGAACGTCAGGTTTCATTTCTTTCTGAAATAATATCTTCTTTCCGAACAAATATTTTCAGTGAATTTTCAATCGGAAAATTGCGTTAGAAACTTTCATGTCTGCAGAACCGGATGGTCACGCGGCCGGCGGCAGCGAGGGCGCCCCGACGTGAGAGGCCGAGAGAAGGGGAAGGACCCACAAGTTCGCCTGAGCTAGGAGGGCGGAGCTTACGGGGGCCGGGGAGGGCGGCCCGCACAGACGGGGTCCGCGGGCTGCGGGGCGGGGAGACATGGGCGGGGTCCGCGGGCTGCGGGGCGGGGGGACATGGGCGGGGTCCGCGGGCTGCGGGGCAGGGGGGACACGGGCGGGGTCCGCGGGCTGCGGGGGGGGGGCCACGGGGGGGGCCCGCGGGCGGCGGGGGGGGGGGACACGGGCAGGGTCTGCGGGACACAGCGGGGCTGTCTAGACGGTGGTCCGAGGGCCATGGGGGCGTCCATATGGACGGTGTCCGAGGGCCGCCCGGAAGAGGGGTGTCCACGCAGACGGGGGTGGGTCTGAGGGCGAGGGCCGCAGGGTGGTTCAGACAGATGCGGGTCAGAGGGCTGCAGAGGGGTGGTCCGTATAGACTGCATTCTGAGCGCCGTGGGAGATCCGTGTAGACACGGGTCTGAGGGCCCTGGAGGGTCGGTATAGACAGCAGCCCTAGGGTCATGGGGCGGGGGCGTCCATGTACACAGGAGTCTGAAGAACACTGGCGGGAGGACGGGGTCCGTGTAGACCCGGGTAAGCGCGCCGTGTGCGGTGTTCCAGACCCGCCCTCTCCCCAAACTGGGTTTTCCCTGCGGGCGCTCGCAGGACCCGTGTTCCCGTAGGTTGTTAGGTGGGGGCGCGTCGCAGTGTTGCGCGCACACCGTTCCGAGGCGAGCACAGGGCCGGGCTGACGCAGCACCGCCCTCGCTCCTTTCTGGCTCGCACGCGGCGAACGCTCACACCTGGGAGGCAGGTCGCGTGGGAGGGGGGTGCGGAGGGGGGTGGGGGGAGGGCACGGAACCCCTCCCGGCTCGGACTCAGCCCCTCCGCGGGCGCCAGCGCTGCACCTGCCGGAGACGCGTGCGCACACGGCGGCCTCGCGCCTTCGGGCCGGAGCGCTGGCGGGCAGGTGCACCGTCTCTGGCGGGAGGACCGCGGGTGTTACCCCGCGGACGGAGACCCGAGCCTTTTTGTGCCGAATCTCTGTTACTCTCATTTCACCCGAAGTGTTGAGACGGCAAGAACAGATACCCTTGCCTCAGATGAGTTGTGGGTTAATTTGTCATTTGGCTGTATTTAGAGACGCTCTTTTCTTTCTGGAGTCTATTTAGGGTATCTGGAGAACTGTGACAAATATTTCTTCCCATTTGTCCTGCCTGGTTGTCGATGTGCAAATATAAAGTTTGTTTCTTTCTAATGGTTATAAATACTTGAGAGAGGGGTGTGCGGAAAGAATAAACAGTCTAGGCTCGTGCTTGCTTCCCTGAATTAGAACGTGTGCCTCTGTGAACTGAGTGACACAGACGATAAAACTCTGGGGGAAGCATCAGTATTTCTTAAATAACATATTATGGGTGGGCTCGTGTAAGAATGTTATCTATGATAATTTGCTATGAAAAAATATGGTAGTCTGTGCTAGATGAAGTTGGTTTTAGACAATCGAATGCATAAAATATATTTTAAATCAGGTCTGTTGTAGACACAGCCCTTATTTAAGGAAATTGTCAGAATTTATTTAAAAAATTGTGTGCTTAAATGATTTTTGTGATTTTTTAAAACCATGTTGAAGTTTTGACAAGCTTTTGGCCTATTCCCACGATTCTCCATCTGGGCACTCGAATGATTTCTTACCTCATTTAGCATTTGCTCTCAGACATCATTCCCTTACACAGAGCACTGTGGGTTCAGAGGGATAAAAAGCACTTTGTTTCTTGCTTTCAGAAGCTTTGTGAAAGCAGGTTCTCAGTCTCCCTAGGAGTGTAATTAAAGACTTCAGTGACCTGAAAACACTTTTCTCCACCATCTTCACATATACTGGAGTTTTCTTTATGTGTCCTGTATGGGACAAGGCTTTATTCTAGTTAATAAACCAGTCTGGTTTCTTGAACACCTTTTATTCAACACTTAAGTTCTGCCCGTCACCATGGGAAGGGCTATATTCTGTGATTTTACATAATCTCTCTGACAGTCCTCCAGAGTAGTCGCAGAAAAATTCTTATCAGCAGGGAAAACTGAGGCTCAATACAGCCAAGTGACTAGCTCTGTGATTCCGATTAGCTTACATCGACTTCCTAAGTCACCTCTGCTGAAACCAGGGTGATGGTAACAGCTCCCAAGATGGTCGGCGTGACTTGTTGGCGAGGTCAGGGACGCGGAGCAGAGCGCACAAAGACCGACAGATGTTCAGTGAAGAGTAGATTTTCAGTGATCACGCGACTGAAGTAATTCCTGACTCTTTCTCCCAGCATAAATCTCAGCTCCTGCTGAGCACCTTGAACCCAATAACTGGGAGGGAAGGGTCCACATTGTCTGCCAGCCCGCGAGACACGGACACAGCGACAACACCCAGACCTGCTTGTGGTCCCTGCACAGGATGTGGTGATAGCTCCTCCTGATGCCGGAAATATAAAGCCTAATAATATCTCATCCGTGGACATCACTTAGAGGTGACTTTAGCGGAATGCGGAGTAGTATCAGATGATTTCCAGGTATAAATCTGGTATCTGGATCAAGGGCAACCTGATGGCCTTTGGATTAAGAGTTATTTGGCATCTTTGGCTCATCGGGGTGTTACATTCAGTATCCGGTGGTCTTTTTCTGTTGCGTGAAGCACATACTTCTTCTTTCCTCCTGTGGGTGGTCCTCCCACTTAGATATACTGTCAAAAACCTGCGACTTGCCAGGCACTTCCTGTTTGCACCCAAAGGTGCTAAATGTGGGTTTGGAATCCCTGAGAACTTTCACTACTTTTTAGCAAGCCATGAAGTGCTTAAACAATGTTAATATCTCAGCTCTGCAATTCTGTACACTGTGCTAAAAGGGAAAAATAGAAACATTGCCTGAGCATCTTGCCAGAGCTCATTGCTCCCTCCTGTCCATCTCATTCCAAGGTCTGCAAGTCTGAAATGCTGCTAGGTCGACCTCTGAATATTAAATATAAAAACAGGGTCCTTTGGAAGTCTGAGACGATAACTAGCTCTATACTACTTCAGACCCACAGATAATGGGGAGAGAAGAATTTAGTCTTGAAATTCCATTGACTGGGGGACTTGGACCTACATTGATTCTAGATTCCTCATGGATGGTCGTCACCAGCCTCCTGTGTTTCCCACGTCCTGTCCTAAGACCTCGTCGTGCTAGCTCAGGCAGTGACCTTCAAATCTGGGATTACCATAACCAGATCTTCTGCTGGGCTGCAGAATGCTCGAGATTGAATGGAGTTCTAGGGTCACCCAGCCCCAGAGTCCTGCCCCAACCGCAGCTGCACCGTAAAAGTCCGGAGGTGACCTTCTATGAGGAGGTCTTGATGGTATTACAGAACAAAACCCTGCTATCCCAGCCAGCCACCCGCTAAAATGTTCAGTAAATACTGATATCCTCTGGGCTGGAGACTGGGCATAGTTTCTTCAGTGACAGATCATTCTTTTATACCTGCTGAAAGTCACAGCTAGGGGCTGAAAGTCCGAGGTGCTGGTGTTGCGTGGTTGGGTTCTGGGCTTCCTTGACATCACATCCTCCGAGGGCGGAAAGAGAAAAGAAGCTCTCTCATGTCTCTTCTTGGAGGGTCCTCGCACCGCCACGAAGACCCCACCTGCATGACCTCAACAGACCAAATTACCTCCCAAAGGCCCTCATCTCTGAAAGCCATCATGTTGGGCTTAAGGCTTGAGCATGCGAGTTTGGGTAACACCATTCGGTCCATAGCTGTGGCTCCTAGGACATCCGATAGCCTCTCTGCCACAGGTGAGCAAATACTGAAGTCTTGGCTTCTTTGTACAGGTACGAGTCACTCTTCAGAGTCCACGTTAGTCCTGTAACCTCATTGCTCCCTCCTGTCCATCTCATTCCAAGGTTTGCAAGTCTGAAATGCTGCTAGGTCGACCTCTGAATATTAAATATAAAAATAAGGTCCATTGGAAGTCTGAGATGATAACTAGCTCTATACTACTTCAGACCCACAGATAATGGGGAGAGAAGAATTTAATCTTGAAATTCCATTGACTGAAAGGCCCAAGGGAAGTCACGAGTTTCCGGTCTGCTACACTTTCTCTGCCCGGGGGATGAGGGCAACCCTCACTCCATCCTGCCGCATCTTTGAGTTGAGATGGACCGTCCTGCACCCATTCGTCGTAAACTTCTCGGATTATTATTATGATTTTTTAAAAATTTTATTTATTTATTTATTTGACAGACGGAGATCACAAGTAGGCAGAGGCAGGCAGAGAGAGAGAGAGGAGGAAGCAGGCTCCCCGCTGAGCAGAGAGCCCGATGCGGGACTCGATCCCAGGACCCCGAGATCATGGCCTGAGCTGAAGGCAGAGGCTTAACCCACTGAGCTACCCAGGCGCCCCAAACTTCTCGGATTATTTAGGTGGGGATATTCTCATTTTGCCACACACATTCAGATCTCCAGTTCTTTACCTTCAGCAAAGGAAAGTAAATAAAAAATTTTTTTTTGAATTCAAAAACAAAAGGAAAGGAAACCAAACTTTAACAGGCCTGGTATAAAGAAAAATAAGCCACAGTGTCTACAATGTAATAGAAATCACCTTTCTGCATAAGAGTTCAAAAGAATTCTAATACCGTCATACTTGTTTGCATAAATGAGGAATAGACCCCGTCAGGAAGTGAGAGAAAGTGGATGATCTCAATTCGCTGACACACAGGAGTTAATGACTCAGTCCATCCTTCCGCAAAGTGAAGTAATTTAATAATTTGGCAAATATTTATCTTGAAATTCTGTACAAAAGAATTGTATTACGCTGCACATTACATGCTCATACTATGTTATCAGGGTCGGATGACAATTTTATACGGTTTCATGTCACAAAAGATGCTTGAATTAGCCTCCGTTTTCAATGAACTATCTTCGCACTTGACCACTTACCATTTTATCCTTTACCTGAAATGGTAGTTCTGTACTTTCAAGCTTTTGCATAATAGCTTGTGACATTTTGCATTTACTGGGTTGAGCAAAACTTGTTTCGAAAATATAACTAGAAAAATCAGGAAGAACTTTAGAGATTCAGATGGGCCCCTTGTAAGTTTGCACGAAGTGTGTTGTTGACTCAGGGGTGAGCCCCTGCGGGGCTGGAGCCTGAGGCCTGCGCACCAGTGGCGTGCTGGGCACGGCGGCCCCGGAGGCGGTGGGGAGAAGACTGTCCCCCCACAGGCAGCGGGGAGACCCCCGGCCCCTAGGCACAGCAACCCCACAGGCGGTGGGGAGACCCCCGGCCCCCAGCCTTCTGCGGCTTCTGTTCTGAGGCCCAGTGTACTTCATGGTGATGGAGAAACTCAGACATTTCCCTGGTCGGCTTTCAGAGGCCTGATTAAGAAGACGTGTTCCCAATGTCTGTTCTTTTGAAAGAAAAACTATTTTCTGCTTCTAATTCTCCACACATCATTTCCAGAAAAATCGTTCTTGTGAGAAAGGTCCCTAACCTAGGAATTTGTTACATGCTCCAAAGACATGAGGTCTGTTTCCTGTTCTAATGACAGTAAGACTGGACGTCTTCTGGCTTGTAAATAGTCACTTCCTTAGAGCACAGGGTTTATGCCAGGTAAGGATAAAACTGTGCTCATTTATTTTATAGGGTTACTTACTGTTAGGGGTTAGAGGGTCCCCTCCAAGTTCAGATGCCAGAGCCCTAACCCCAGAGCCTCAGAAGGACTTAATTGGGAAACTGGGCTGCTGCGGATGTGACTAGTAAAGACTAGGTCACACTGGAGTAGGGTGTGCCCCGACCCAGTGAGACCTGCGACCTCATGAGCAGGCGACCGTCGGGATGCAGACGCGCACGCGGGGAGATGCTGTGTGAAGGCAGAGGCGGCGGGTGGGGCAGTGCCCCGACAAGCTGAGGAGGGCCTGATGCCCCCCGCAAACCCCCAGATGCCAGAGAGGAAGCCTGGGGCAGATTCTGTCTCACAGCCGCAGGAGGGGCGGCCCCGCAGAAGCTCCAGCTTGAGCTTTTGGCCTCCGGACCACGAGACTGTAGGTTTCGGCTGCGTGAGCCGCCCGGTCTGTGGGTCTTCGCTGCGGCGGCTCTAGCATGCGGATACACTCGCATACGGATACACTCGCATGCGGATACGCTCGCATACGGATACGCTCGCATACGGATACGCTCGCATGCGGATACGCTCACACTCGCATGCGGATACACTCGCATGCGGATACACTCGCATACGGATACACTCGCATGCGGATACACTCGCATGCGGATACACTCGCATACGGATACACTCGCATGCGGATACACTCGCATGCGACCTTGGGTCGTGGGAAGAAAATAAGGATTTTAGCCCGTAGGTCCTTGGCGATCCCTGCAACGTCTCCTGCCTTGGTTACGTGTGGATTCCCGTGGAGGGTGAAGGCAGGGGCCGTAGAAAGCGTCAGGAAGGCCCCACTCCATTTCAGGAAGGATGTTGCCCCTGCTTGGGCACTTGGACCAAGCAGTTCAGTTGGTCAGGTCAGCATCAAGGGTCCTGAGGTGACAACAACGCTTGTGTCCCCCGTTACTATTGCTAATGTGAGCCTAGGGGACATGAAGGTACAAAACTGTGCGTGAATTATGTATACTGTTGAATCACACGATCAGATAGAATATGGCCACACCCCCCATCAAAGCACCAGTTTCCTGGGCCACCGGAGCCAAGGACTGTAGACTGGAAGGGGCTTAAACAACAGGAATTTTATTTCTCACGGTTTTGGTGGAGGAAGTCTGAGGTCCAGGTGTGGGCAGGGTGGGGTCCTTCTGAGGTCCCTGTCCTGGGCTTGCAGGTGGCCGTCTCCTTCCTGGGCCTTCCCATGGTCATCCCTCTGGGGGTATCTGTGTCCTAATCTCTTCTTACTAGGACACAGTCGTGCTGGGCCAGGGCTCACCTCAGTCTACCTTAACTGCCCCTCCTCCAAATACAGTCCGAGTCTGGTGTGCTGGGGGTAAGGACATCAGCATATGAATTCCTCGGGGACACAGTTCAGCCGCCAGGAGTCTCCAGATCATTCTCACCATTGCTAGCAGGCAGCGAACATGCCTCATGGGGGTGCTGACTGGCACTGGGCGCCACACCCTTGAACATCCCGATGTGACACATGCACAGACTGCAGACTCACAGACACAGCCCTGGGGGCCTTGGAGATGCTGCGTTTCTGTCAGCTCAGTCCCTGCTGAGGAGACGGGTGTGTGGGCAGGGCTGGGGACCTGCCTAAAGTGGCAAGTTAGCCTAGTGCTGGGATGGCCTGGGGAGCCTCCCCTGTTCTGGGGTTCCCCCATGAGGGGTGGACTGTAAGGGAGTCGCTCAGTGACACTTTAAAGTTTTCCGATTTTCTGGAGGGTGAGGCTGCTCAGGTCTGGGATCCCGCAGGGGTTCTGCTCCTCAAGTAGGATTGGCAATCATGCTTCTTCTAAAACAGGAGTCAGCAAACTTTCCCTACAAAGGACCACATAGTACATATTTTTGGCTTTGGGAGCTGTATCTTCTCCACTGCAAGTGGTCAGCGCTGCCGTGTGATTTTGAACCGCAGCCCTAGTTTTCCGGCGCTGACCTCCCGTAGAGTATGAGCTACAGAAATTCAGAGGAGGAGGGCACGTGGGTGTGCGAGCCCCAGCCTCCACGCACAGCAGCGGCCAGACTCGGACCCATACGCGGGACGGAGATCGCCGCAGGGCAGGCGGTTTCTTGCCGAGGGCCACAGGCAAGAATCCTGTCCGGGCCCTCTCCTTGGCTTAGAGCTGCCTGTCTCTGTGTCATCTCCCTCCGTGTATTAACCTGTGTCCACATTTCCTGTCCTCATGAGGATCCGTCGTATCAGATGAGCGCCCGATGACCTCATTGTAACTTGACCACCTCTGGAAAGACTCCCCCTCCCCACATGGTCCCTTTCTGAGGCCCTGGGGATTCGTTCACATTTCAACATCAGCATTTAAAGAGGACACAGTTCAACCCCTAACAGTCAACAGGAGTAAAAGGCTAATAAGGAGTAAAAGTGGAGCCCTTGGGCGGTGCCCGGCGCCGGCGGCTCGTCCAGGCATGCTACGGCGGCCCCTGGAATCAGTTCTTCCACCGGGAGGGGCGGTACGCGGCTGCGACCTTGCAGATGCCTGAAACCGCTTCCAGCCTGTCGGGAGTCACCGGCGTGCCGTGTGCCTCTGAACCCACAGAGCAGCCTGCGGTCCGGTGATGTGCAGGAGGCAGGTGTGGCCCCTCTCGCGGGGACAGATGCTCATTCCCGGCCAGACCTGGTGTTGCATGAACACTGACTGCCGCTCGCCTCTACTGGTGCCTGCGGGCTGTGTCCTGGGGGCTGTGGTAGAGGCTGGCCTGCTGGAAACCAGCACCGGCCCTCGGCCCGTGGAGACAGAGGCTGGGGAGAGCTGCACTGAGCAGCAGAGATCATTTGCTCCACAAAAGCTTCAAGTTAGGTTCTTGTGCCAGAAGAGAGAGACGTGCCAGGCAGATCAGGGCTCAGAGAGGATGGAATTCTGCTTACCCCGGAGGCCAGAGGGTGGCAAGGAAGGAGAGGGACCCCAAGGTGGGGACCGGAGCGACAGCAGCCCTGGCAACCCTTGACTCCTCCCACGCGTGCCGACCCAGGTACATGAGGCGGCTGCCCGTGTTTTCTTGGAGGTTTCTTGTAGGCTTGTTGTTTTCTTGGAGGCTCTGCAAGAAAACAGGAGGGCCTGTGTAGCAGCGGAAGGACCCACGCTTCCCAGAGGGTGTCCAGACCCAGGATGTCACGTCCCACTTGCTCGGCTCGCTCCTTACTCTGCAGGGCCAGGCTCCGTCCTGGGGGTCTCGAAGGGACAGCGGCAACCTTCGGTGTTACTGCCGAGGGCTCGTTGCGGGGCTGCTGACGTCCGGTCTACAAGGTGCTTTTCTGACCCAAGGGGCTCCCACGTGGAGGAATGTGGTAGGGCAGAGAGGGTGGAAACTCGCCGTTTAAGCTGAAGCCCCGCATCCCGGAGGAGGCGGCGCGGGCTGCTTTTATATCTGGAAACCAAAACATGTACATACTGTTTTCATAATGCAAAAGTAGAAAGCAAAGGCAATAAAATATTTGTTTTATGTTGTGAACATTATGCAAGTAAGGTACAATTTACCATACATCGTGTACATACCAGGAGTTTCCGCTTTTAAAGACGAGTACGCTTCATTCAACAGTAATGCTGATTTACTTCAATGAGAAGAGACGTTGGGGCGCACGACCTTGGCACAGTGAACAAAAGGGAAGCTTGGGTTTTAAAAGTTGCAAAACCACTTACGGAGAAGGAAGTTTTCGGTTTTCATTTCCCGGATTCCCTTGTGGGCCCTTGAGTGAAAAGCATTAATTCGTGACTCAGATGGAAATATTTAATGCCAAGGACAAACATGCATAACATTTCATGGGTTGCAGGCATGTGTCCTCTACATAAAGAGAACGTATTTAATGCACGGAGAGCACAAAGCGTGGGGCCGTGAATTTGAACCAGGATCTCCAAGTTCTCGATGTGGTGAAATGTGGCCCATTGTCTAATTGGAAAAAATCCAATTGTGATAAGTGTATGTGCTAACAAAAATCCCGACTGCATTTCAGGTATGGGGAAATCATGGCTTAACTAAAGCTTATGTAGAGCAGAACTTAGGGGTTTTAGCAGACTAAATACTAAGTATTTTAATGATGTGATGTGCTTGCCAAAAAAGCTAATGTAACTTAAGCCGCATTAATAAAGGTATTAACTCTACCAAGGGGAGGTGCTCAGCTTTAATCTTGACTGGACAGGCTGCTTCTGGAGAAACAGGGCCCTGCAGGTAACACGGAGTTGAAAATCGTGGTTCCACAGTCCATTTGCCTACGCTCGCAGCCCACGTCTGCTCCGTCCTAGCTGTGTGAGAACCTTGAACAGTTACTTCACTCTGTCATTCAGCTTCCTATCCGCCTCGAGATTGCCCTGAGGGTTCAAGGGGCCTGTCTCAGTCTTCTCCGGCTGCCATGACAAAAAACCACAACCTGGGTGCTTTTAACAACATCAATTAAACTTCTGGAGGCTAGAAGTCCCAGATCAAGGTGCTGGTCACTCTGGTTCTGGTAAGATCTCTCTTCCTGGCGTGTGAACGGTCACCTTCTCACTATGTCCTTCCACGGCGGAGAGGGAGCCCCGCTGTCTCTTCTTGTAAGGACACCAATCCTACTGAATCAGAGCCCCTCTCTATGACCTCATCTAACCTTGACGACCTCCTGACGGCCCCGTCTCCAACATCTCCAGATGGAGTCACGGGGGCGGTGGGGGGGGGGGGGTTACGGGGGGGGGGGGGGGGGGGGGGGGTGGCGGGGGGGGGGGGAGGGGTGGGGCTTCATCATAGGATTTCAAGGGAACACATTCAGTCCCATTTAGAACAGAATCTCACCCACAGTCAGGGCTCATTAAAGGATAGGTTTTCCTAACTAGATTTTGTTATTTGAGTCTGGACAGTACTTTGGTGGTGGTGTAAAGAAACTGGATTAGGGACAGTTTCATATGAGGAATATTTAAAGATGTGAAGTCCTTAGACTATGAAGACAAAACTTTGGGGAGATGTGCTAGCTGTCTTCACATGTCCACAGGCTGTCAGACGGCCGGCCGTGAGATGTGCTCTGGCCGACCGCGAGTGTCAGAGCTGCCACACGGGGGAATTCCAGAAAGACGTGCAGGCGTGACGCGGGGAACACCTCGGATTAGCGGTCTGAAGCGGAGTGTAAATGGATGCTTCGTTTCTCTAGAGGACGGTTTGGTGATCGGGACCCCAAGTCCTAAAGTGCGTATGCCTTTTTCACCCACCAGTTTTACTGGAGAGCTTTTTCCAAGGGAAATAGTCCAAAGCCCAGGTACCCAGAAGTCACTGACACCTCCCTTGTGAGAGCAAAATATTAGAGACGACCCAGCTTTCCCCAGGCAGGGACCGGATGAACGAGGCCACGCCAAGAGGAGAGAACATCACGCAGGAATTTCAAATAAGTGTATGTTCCTAGATTGGTTTCGGAAAGTGGGGAAAGTATTTAACATGAGTGTGTGTTTTCAAAGGTTTGCATAACGAGGTTGTAAGTGGAAAAACCAGACCGAGCAGAGCACCTTGAGAGCAGTCTCATTGTTAGGAAGCTAAAACAGAGACGAGGCCACCCGAGTCTGCCAGCCCCTCGGGAAGGCGGCCGGAGATGTCGTCAATGTGCTGACCGAGGTGTAGACCGGGCGATGGCATTATAGGTGCTTTGTCTTTTTCTTTTCTATTTATTCTGAGTTTTCTATAATGAACAGGGACTACTTGTGAAAAAGTAAGGCTATACCTTAAAAATAAAACAGAGTAGTTGCTTGTGGACCCAAAGACCTAGGACATTCAAAATAGTCCCACGATGCCCTGATCTCAGAGGAATATGGTCCTCGCTGTGCAGTGAGAAGCCACTGGGGCTGTGGGCCAGGTGAGCCCACCAGGCCCCTCGTGAAGGGGCCGCCTCAAGCTCCTGCCAGCTCCCATCTCTGAGGGGCCTTCCTTTAACAGCACCGCTTGTGGGCAGAGCACCTTGGCCAAGAGTCTGTCTTCCGTCCTCTCCAACAGAGTAGCTACGGCCCAAGTGAAATAAAATGAAAAACTCAGTTTCTCAGCTGCACTAGCCACATTTCCAGCCCCTGAAAGCCACACGCACCTGGTGGCTACCACACTGGACACTGCAGAAGTATAGAACGTCTCCGTCGTGCCCGAGGCTGTGTTGCACAATCGTGCCTTCTGCGCACACCAGAGGTGGTGAGATGCTGTTCAAAGAGTGCGATGTGGTCAGCAGACTGACCAGCACACCGACCCACACACAAGACTGGTCGATCCCCGAGGACAGGGACCCCGTCCTGGCTCCCTCTGGGGCTTGGCGAGAGGACACTTTGTATCATCAGTCCTTGTTCATAAGTGAAAGAAAAACGTATGTGAAGATCCATCACCGCGTGTGTACTCCACTAACGTGGCCGCCATTTGTGGGTGCATCTGGAGGCAGAGGCAGTCCCCAGCATCCTTCTCCCACTGGCATCGGTGAGGTATCGGTCCCGCAGCTGTCCGCAGCTGGGAACTGTCCCCGGGGTACTGTTCCGCACTAGACGCGGACATTCGCGATGTTGCTGACTGCTCGCTGCCGTGAGCTCTTTGTCAGGAACGCACCCATCACGGAGCACGAGGGGTGCTCTGCTAGGGAGGCCAGGTTGTCTCACCCTTTCTGCTTTACACGAACGATCGGTTCAGTGTGCCCGGGACGGCGAGGTGGCTGTGTGTGTCTGCGAGGTGAGTGGTTGCTGCTGAAGGCTTGATGCGTCTTCAGCATCCTGCCCCGAGCGGACCCGTGTGCCGGCAGAAGGCGCACGAGATGGATGAAAATAAGGCACCTGGATGCCCCGGGCTCTGGCGGGGAGACGTGGAGGTTTCCTGGCACCGCAGCCGCGGACTTGCATTTGGCCCATCTCCTGTTTTAGGTTTGAATGTCTCATTCGAATTCTGCTGGGGCTACTTGTTCCGTGCAGATGTATCCCTGCTTCGTCGGTGGATCTGCCGCCCCTTCCACATCCATTTTAATTGCCCCGTTGCTGCCACGCTTTCTTGGCACCGGGGTCTTTGTAACGGGGCCCGGAGAATATTCTATTTCTTCTGATTAAATCTGTTAGTTTTTTGTTTGTTTGTTTGTTTCCCGGGTCTTACTCGGGTTCTTTTAATTTCCTCCTGTTT
This sequence comes from Mustela nigripes, assembly GCF_022355385.1. Classification (NCBI taxonomy): domain Eukaryota; kingdom Metazoa; phylum Chordata; class Mammalia; order Carnivora; family Mustelidae; genus Mustela; species Mustela nigripes. Next base: position 82,314,403 of record NC_081571.1, on the reverse strand, counting down.
ATTACTTTTCCTTGTCAGCGACATTACTATTCCTTGAGTTGTGACGGCGTGTGTGCATTTAATGACTCGCAAATGAACATACAGGAGGATAAAGGGGATAATTCACAAAAGCAAACGCTGACTTTCCAGAAACGCTGTCAGTCTTGGACCTTTGTTCCCGCCACGCTCAGACAGTATTTCCATTTGGTTGCATTTTTTGAGCAGCTTTGGGAGATAGCGTTGGGGTTGGAGGAAGAGCTCACGAGAATGGCCAGGCGAAGGGAGCTGGCTGAGTCAACCCCTCTGTCCCCGCCTCGGTCCCGCTGCCCGGGCAGCTCCACCCGGCCATCTGGAGACGTGCTCTCCTGGCCTCGTCTCCCCCACAAAACTGAGCTGAATCCATTCCCTGAGCCGCCACGCTCCCCTTTCAACTGAGCAACATACCGAAGCGGGGGCAACCTAATGTGTGTTTTCTTCCGGGAGCACGGGTGTCTTATTGCCGCTAAATTGTTCGCTTCTGTAGATGGTGCACAGCAGGGACGAATCCCAGGTAACTTAGAGTGTGTCCTTGTTCGGATGCGATCTGTGGGCAGCACCTCTAGGGGAGCGGAAGGAAGGCATCCATCCTGCCCACCCACGGCGGTACCGTGATTCTAAGACAATGAAAACAAGAGTGGGACATCAAGCAGAAACCAGGGTGCTGGACACCTGAGATCACCATGGTGGGGAGACCCCTCGAGGACCACCGAAGGTCATAGTACCACAGGACCCACATGTCTGAAGTCTGGCCAGGCCCTTCCGAGATGGGTAGATGTTCTGTCGTCAAGTCCGATATCCCAGAGTCTTGGCTTCTCTGCCAGCACCAGGTGCTCCCCTGTTCCTTTCCTGTCCCATTACCACCTGTGACCCATTTATAACTGATCCCTTATAAAGGCCTTGACTTCTGAGACTTCCCTACCTGTCCTCCTCGGCCTCCCGGGCCCGGCACATTCTAGCCGTGGGTGACTCCTGCCATCGCGTACTCGAGTGAGTGAGTGGAGACACCGACTCCACTGGTTGCCTCTGTTTCTTTACAAGGCTTTCCCCACCACGCCTGAAGCCTATCGCGTATGCTCTCCTCTCTGTTGAGCTCCAGGGCCTTCCTCCCTGTCCTTGCTCTGGCTGGTGACCTGAGCTGGCTGACCGAGACCTCAGGAGCCATCCGCGCGCGAGAGAACACTCTTCACCCCACAGGCCACCTGCCCTGGCCTGCTGTCTCTCTCCCTCGGCATCTTTCCCTGTCTCCACCCATGCTCTGGCCTCCTCACGCCTCACCTGTCCAGCAAGGGCTGGGGTTTGGGGTTTGGCCCCTCTGTCCTGTCCTACGTCTTCTCTGAGCGGACCTTCCCACCACGCGTCCCCCATGCTCTATGGGCTCCTGTCTTTAAGCAAACACACCCGTGACTCTGCTTCTCCCCTCTTCGGACCTGCTCACCTGCCCCGCCCATCACCGAGCCGGAGTGTTCAGAGGACCCGTCCGCATAGGCAGTCTGCATTTTTGCCCCCACCTGAACCCCCACGGTCACTCAGACCCGGGCCTGCTCTCTTTGGCGTCACCGAGGGTCTCCGTGATGCCAAATCCAGATTGTGCTTGTGTGTCCTCTTTGTCAGAGTCACCGACTCTGTCACTCACCTCTCCGAGTCACTCAACACAAGCCAATCACACATGCCTCGAACAGAAGCTCCGCGAGCAAGGAGCGCGTCCGTCTCGCTGACCGTCACAGCACTGGCCATGAGAAAGTGCCCCACTCGGGGGCGGGGGGTCAAACGCATTTGTTGAACAGGAGACAGTCTGGATGACTTGGTCCCATGAGGCTGCACTCTTGGGGTTCCCTCCGGGTCCCCGGGGCTCCCTTCTGTCTCCTGACCCAGCACCGCTTCCCCTCTGCTGCTCTCAGCGTCCCTGCCCTGCCGGGCCCCTCCTCACAGCGTCTCGCAGCGTCTATGAGACGAGCCTGAGACGAGCCTGCCTCTCCCCGCGGCTTCGCACCCTGCACCCCAGGTGGGTGGCCCCAGCCCGAGTCTCCGGAGAAGCCGTGCCTGCGTCCGGCCCGGAGGGCGCGCTCCGGATCCCGGTCTCGTGCGCACCTGCGCTTACTCGACACAGAACGCGTCGCTCCCCTGTCCTGTGTCTCTCCGTTTGCAGCGATGACCGACCGCCGGCCACCTGGGAAAGAATCCTGGGGTTCTTCTGCTTCCTGTTTTGCGTCCCTGTCCCCTGTCTCATCAGCAAGACCTTCCCAGGCCCCCCCGGCCGTGCGGCGTCTCTGAGTACCTCCGTCGCACCCCCGCCCGAGCCACACTCCTGGGTGGTCCCTGCCACGCCAGGAGCTTCCGACCGTGCCCTCCTGGCTCCCCTCCACCCTCCCTTCAGACCAGGAAGCCCTCTGGGCCCTCTCCCTCCCCTGCCCGGGACCCTGCGCGGCTTCCCAATCGTCCCTGGCCCCTGTGCGGGGCTGCTTCCCACCTTCTCGGGAGCCGGCTGCACACTCGCTGCCTGGGACCCGCTGGCTCCTTCCCTCCTCGGATCTCCACCTCCAGGTGCTGTGTTTCCTCTGGATCTCCCTCCTCCCGTGCCCGGCTGGGTGCTCCCCGGGTTTCCGGGATTAATCCAGCTTCTTGGGAGGCATCCTTGTTTGTGGTTTGATTCCTCCGAGCACATCCCACAATTTCGTGAGACCAAGATTTACTTACCTGTGGGTTGACTGTCTTGCTCACGAAACTACAAACTCCACGAAGACAAAGACCCCACTGGAAACGGGCGTACTTCCTCCTCAGGCACCTTGCGGTGGGAAAACCTGCCCTTTGATGTTTGTGCTGTAATGACCGATGTCAGGGTTCGGTGACAGCGACCTGGTGGTCACGTTCGTCGACTGATCTCTACTACGAGGTCAGATTTTTCTGTTCTCATTTTTAGTCGCTCACTCTGCTTCCCTCTGTAATTCCCAGAATATGAGTGAAAAAAGACAGAAGAGAAAGATTCTATGTTAGTGTTGGTCTAACAGTTTCCGATAGAAAGCCTGTTTTATTATTTTCGCTCAAACATTTGTCTGACCCAGAATTGTGCCTTGCGGTTATTTTTGTTGTCATATGATTACCACCATGTGCAGTATTTACTGGTATTCATTTATAGTATTAATGTTTATTCATCAGCCGTGAGGCCCCTCGAAAAGCCGGTTATGGATCTGAACAGCCAGATGCTCTGGTTTCCTTGGGGGCACCGGGCTCTCTGGGGCAGGACGCTGCCTGTTTGCCCAGACGGTATCTAATGAGACTGTCCCGCGGATGTCTTGGCAATTCAAGGAACTACCTCTAACTTTAATAGCGTTACGTTTCTTTTTCATTTCTGCTAAAAGTAAGAATGAAAGGACACTTCTCACTGTCCTCTGACAGGTGCACCCTCCACAGCTGACATTGTTGGGGACACTCTAGGGAGACCAGCGTCCATGGGGCCACCCTCTTCGTCAACCTGCACACGACTCCGCACGGCTTGGACCCCTGTCATTGCTTAAACATGCCTGTTGCATGAGTCACCGAGTGAGTGGTGAAACGAAAGGTAGAATAGGTCATCGCTGCTGGTCAGAGTAACAGCCGCCCCCCGACAAGACAGCACGATCCAGAGCCGTCCAGACAGAGACATTTTATGCCCCCGACCGCCGTCGGAACGCAGTCCACGATGGCGGACGAGGCAGAGGGACTGGGTGGTTCGTGGGACTTGAGTCTGGGGTCTGCACCCCCCATCCCCTAGACGTGTGGGAAGTAATGTATCTCCTTCCGTGAAGCCGCTGCTCCTCACCTGGGAAGTGGGGGGTTAAAATACCAGCTTCCTTCAAGGGCCGTCGGGAGGATGCAGTGACCCTGCTGGGGCAGAGTGTCAGATGGTCGGTCAGGATTAGTGTAAACTCCCTCCAAGACAGAGTCATGGTGACACCGTTCTCTCACAGACTGATTGTGCTTACAATTTTAGTTAATTAATTAATTACATTAACCAATTTATTATTTATTAGTTTATTAAAATAATTGTTTATTAATTAATTCGTTTTATTTATTATTTATTATTAATTTATGTATTTAAGTAATAATTTATTTAATCAATTTAATTGATTTAATTAAATTTAATTTATTTTAATTTATTTTTAGAAGATGTGCTTATTCTAGAGAGGGAGAGAGAGTGTGCACACACGTGTGAGCAGGGGGAGGGGCAGAGGAAGCGCGAGAGACTCGGAAGCAGATGCCCCACTGAGCACGGAGCCCAACATGGGTCTTGATGCCAGGACCCTGAGATCATGACCTGAACCGAAACTGAGAGTCGGATGCTCAGCCGACCGAGCCCCCCAGGTGCCCCCGGGCTTACAGTGTCACACTCCACATCCTCCTGTGAAACAAGGTCTTAGAGCTGAAGCTGTTTCCTTGAGAACTGCCTCTCTGATTCCTGCTTGAACACACCGATCTCTAACTATCCCTTCCTGAACGGCAGTGGCTCTCAACGAGGGGTGACTTCACCCCTTCCTTCCAAGGGACACTTCCAAGGGTGTCTGGACACATTTCTGTTTCGGGTTGTCACACTGGGTGGAAGGCTGCTCTGCGCCTCGTAGGCCGAGTCCGGGGAGCGGCTAAGTATCCCGCAGTGCTCGGGGCTGACCCAAGACAACAATTTTTCTGACCCCATATTTCGGTTCGAGTTGAAAAACCGTCTCGCACAGCTTTATGTGTTCACGGAGCCTCTCCTGTTCATTCTTTCCCTTTAACGTAACTAAAAACACAAGTGATTATCTTGGAAATCTAGCATTGTAATCTGAAAAAAAAAAAAGGATTGCATTTTGAGTATCTACATTGCATAAGCAGATCTAGGTTTATTTATTTTATAGTTTTAATACATATTGATTTTAAAATCGTGTACCAGGGAAAGCCATTCCTCTCGGTTACTTTATTGAGGAACACAGATAGGAACTTGAAGCCCAGGCACCATGTAGGTTACTGCTGTAGTAATATGTTCACAGTTATTTTCGATATCCACAATTAATTTTCCAAGTATCCCAAATGATTTCAAGTCAAAAGTTATAAAAAGGAGGTCTCACACGTTGCAGAACAAGCAGGAAAAGACGTGTGTGTTTCAGAGCAAGTCAAGCAGGAACGATCGTTTTCTGAGTTTCCTCCTCCGTGCATGTGGTTTTCAAGTGCATGGCCTCTTCTGTTAGCTTTTTGGATGCCTCGTTCCTGTGTGGAAATGTGGGGCCTGGCCCAGATGACCCCAGACCCTGTCAGCACTGAGACCGGGGGTCACACACGACTTCCCCTCTCTGGAGATGACACAGTACATTTGCAGCCTTCCTGATTTCCCCCTCCCGTCACCCCCTCAAAAACGTGTTTTTCCCACTTGACTGGCTACATCTTCCCCCTTGATCTCTGCGAGACTCTGTTGTCTTCTGCACGTCCCACGAGGCAGATGTTTTAATGGGCTTTCACTTCAAAACTGGAAGCTTTGTCTCTGATCAAATAAAGAATGACATGCATGGGACATGCACTTCCTTCGCTGCCTGACACCATTGCTGAATGGCTTTTAGAATTTTCTAGTCCTGGATTTGAGATGTCAGGCATGTCAGCAAGGCCGGCACAAAGCCCTCGGAGTTATGCGGTGATGGTTTCTCGAATGTCCGGGAAGCGGGTGAAATGGCTGTCCGGAGCACTGGCCTCAGCAGGGCGGTGGGCAAGAGGTACTCGGATGCTTTGCTGCCATCTGCATTAGCTCTTGCAGGGGGAGAATACCTAGAGTAGAGTGTAAGGGATTCTTAAAAGGCCTTATGTCCGAAAGTCTCCTTTCGAGGAGCGCCGCCCTCCAGACCTCCCCTTTGCTCCTGCCCAGCACTTCCCGCTGCTTCCTTGCTGCGCGCCGTGAGCTGGATCCCAAATCCGGTGCAGAAGGAAGTGAAATCACAAGTGCAACGTGTTTCCTTATTTACATGTGCGACGTGCTTTGTGCTCCAAGGTGCAATGCAGCAAACCCCAGCTTCCTCCACGCTTTCAGAATACCTAGGAAGGCCAGTGTGACCTCGCTTCCCTCAACAACAGCACCTTGTGGCCTCTGGTCTTTAAGTCACGCAGACACAACAGCTCATGTTCTGCTTCTGCTCATTTCCTTTCCCCTCTACGGCCCTCTGTGAGGAGCCGGGTGGCCGGCAGCCACTGCTGGTCCCAGAGTCTCCCAGTAGCTCCCCATCCAGGGACTGCCTCCTGCGTGTAGCTTTCCCCGCTGGGAGCAGCCCCCGCTGAGATTGGGATATCACGATAAAGGAGAACTTCTCCCGCAGCTGTCAGGATCCCCTGTGCATCCCCAGGCCAATATGATGGCCCCAAGCTGCGTCATATGTCCCAGGAATAACCCACTTAGCACGCAGTGTGGACAAAGGGCACGTCAGACTGATGGGATCCGTGTGACAAAGCTGTTGCGTGTGACATCCCGGTGCCGCCGCTTCTTTCTGGTTGCAGAGGCCCGGGAGCCGCGTTACAGAATCGATCTGCAGCTAGACACCTCTTCCTATTTCCGTCTGAATCCATACAGTGCGTCTCTGTTGTCCGTATTTTAAGCTGCAGTCAGTGATACCGACTTCAATATCCTTTTATGGAAGGTATTATTTATAGCAAATGTTGTTTGGGTTTAAGGAAAAACAACTCGAATGAGAAAATTAAAACAAACAAACGAAGTAGCCCTGGTTGGAGGTCATGCGTCTCATGGGACAGAAGTGCCTCCAGGACCCAGGGAGCTTGGTTGGTGCCGAAAGATCTGCTGGCAGAGGGAGTCCCCACGGACCCACGCGGGTGAGGCTTTGGAAGGACCACCCTGGGCCAGGCGATGGCGTAAACCAAGGAGAAAGCATTGCGATGCGCGTTAAGACGGTGCGTGCCTGCGTGTCCCACGCAGAGATGATGGAGTCGGAGGAAGAATGTGACGTCCGCAGCCCCAGACACGCGGCACCTCCCCTCGTTCCCAGACATCGAGGTCCGTTGTGCCCATCTGTTCTATTTTTAACGCAGGACGAAAAGCCAGCGGTTGGGGCCCTTCTCACCAGGTCTGCGCTGGCTAGTGGTGGGGGGAAATATGGGTCATTTTCCTGGCGGTTTCAGACACGGCCTTGCTCCTGCATGATTTGGGCAATCTGCAGCAAAGGAGGTTTTGGGTTTTCTTCTGAATGATCCGGATAAGGGCCTCTGCTCTCCTGGCCACAGGCAGGACGTCGCTAACCAGACAGAAACCGTGCCATTTCCGAAAACGTCAGTGTAAAGGTGGCTGTCAGGGTGTTTTACTCCAAAGCGTGCATTTCTCTAAAGCTGGGGAGAGAAACCAACCTCATTTCTGTCCGTAGTTCAGGTCTCATCTCGTAATTGTCTTCTCTCCCCCTTCGTCCCCGAATGGGCGTGACCCCGGGGGCAGAGGGGGGGCGGTGTGGGCGCCTCAGCGCAGCGGCCGGTGGGCCAGTCGGTGCGCGGCCCTCCAGATCTCCCTCCGTAGACGTCCTGCAGGAACTTTTGAACCATGAGCTGTGGATTGCGATGTGAAGGACGGAGATTTTCCGTCTCTTAGGGCCAGCGTGGAGGGCGCGGGGGTGGCGGAAGCTGGGAAGATGGCCGGTGACCTGTCACCACTCCCGCGCGGCGCGGCTTCTGGGAAGGCATGCCCCAGGGCAAGGGGGCCCGAGCCGTTTTTCACCTCGGGAAGTATTTTATAGTCTCGCAGGCACCCGTGCTTCTCACAGCTTGACCTAAGTCCCTCGTTACCCAAACCACGTGCGCAGGCGTCCTCGACTCCTGAGACAGCCGCCCCAGTGAGGTCTCGCGCTGGAAGTGTCTTATTCTGAGCTCTTATTCTGAGACCTCAGCAGGATATCAGACGTGGAATTAAAGTCAATAACACGGGCTGTTCCCGTCTGCGGGGTGTCGGCTTGGGGAATCTTTGGAAGCATTGGAGGCACAGATGTTAAATGACACCGAGGGTGACATATTGATACATGGTCCTTCTCTGCACTGATCAGGGCTTACTCACCATCTTAGACATTAAAGAAGTAGTTTGTTGCTTGTGCACGAATGTGACTCTGAGACAAGAAACAATGCATATACGCTCGGGGATCCCCCACATCAGGCTGAGCTGGAGCCCTGGGCCCGTCCCGGGGAGCACGGAGCTCACCCTTGTCACCGCTTACTGCAGGGAGCGGTGGACGGCGGTGCAGAGTGTGCAGGATGAGAGCTTCTCGGGCCAGGGCCGCTGGGCAGGGCAGCACCGGGACCAGGAAAGAGCTGAAGCTGTTGCTTTAGGGGCCTCTGCTCGTCTTAAGCAGGTGTCCCTTTCCCGCGCAGCACCGCACTCTGCACTCGGAGTGGATTTGGTGAAGGTCTGCAGGAGGGAGATGAGCCGCCGGGGCCCCCTCGGGCCATCAGAGATGCTCTCTGCGGCATTTATTCATCCCAACAGAGAGTTTGAGTGTTCAAGTGTTGAATTAATTTTCTACCCAGAAAAGCTGGGCTGAGGACAGAGAAGAGGCAGGCAGGGGACCTGCGAGCCGGGTCTGGAAAGCTGGATGCTGCCTGTGCTCGGGGCTGTTTGCAGGCACGCGGCGGAGAGGGTGCGAGGTGTTGTGGGGTCTCAGGGCTTGTCACTGTTCACTCTGCAGGAGGAGATGCGGACTGACGTTCCTCTTGGGGCCAGGAAGCTGCAGGGACGAGATGGGACCCCCCTTCCCGTCCCTCCTTACAACTCCCCAGAAGGGCGTCACACCATGTGAGGCTATTTGTAGGAAAACTCTGGAAGGCGTCAGAGGGCGTGTGCTTCCATAGCTGGGTGCACGTTGGCGGGCCGTCTTCCTTCGGAATGTCTCCCTTCTCATCGCCGCCTGCGGTGTCCGAGATTAGCGGTGTCTCTCAGCACACTGCCAGGTCACAGTTTTAAATCTTTGCTAATCTTATAAAAAAAAAAAAAAAAAAAAAAGTGGTTTCTCAGTGTACGCTTAATCTACATTTTCCTTTGTGTCCATAGGATGAGTGTATTTCTTTAGTCATTTTATGAACAAGCATTCTTTTCTATAAACTCTGTTCACATCTCTTTTCCATTTCTGTTCTGTGCTCTTGATCTTATTGATTTATGGGAACGTTTCATATGTTTATGAAATTAGCCCTTTGTGATACAAATCTCGCAAATACTTATTCTGGAAGTGTCACTCGTATTTTAGCAGCATATGCCATATTTTGTGGAGGAATTATGTATGTGTTTTCCATACACACTGAAAAATTGTAGTTAATTCAATAATTACTTGTTTTCTTAAGGTTTGATTCTTGGTTAGATAAAACTCTCCACTCAAAAGTTACAGAAAAAATTCTTCCATTATTGTATTCTAGTTATCTTTTGACTGGTAATTTTTGCTTTTAAATCTTCTATCAATCTGGAATGTATCTTTGTTTATAGTTGTGATGCTTAACATTAACCATTAGTTAACTTTAAGTAAAAGAGAGTGCACTCAACCCGTGGGTGGGCCTCACCCAATCAGTTGAAGGCCTTAAAAGCAAAAACTGAGTCTTCTAGAGAAAAAGGAATTCCGCCTCAAAACTACAGCATGAGAACCTCACCTGAGTTTTGTTTCCAGACACAAACACACACACACACACACTCACACACACACAGAGACCCCAGGCACGGCATAACTGGGTCTCTGCTCGGAACCTCACAAGTCACAAGGCTGAAATCAGTGTTGGCCAGGGTGCAAATCCACGAGAGGCTCAGGGGTCTTTCCAAGCTCACCAATTGTTGGCGGAATTCAGTTCCTCACAGCTACGGGCCTGAGACCCTGGGCTCCTGGAGATCACTCACATTTCTTGTCCTGAGGAGCTCCCGGCAGCTGCGCGAGGAGCCTAAGAGACACAGAGGGTCACAGGAGGGAGGTCCCATCGCCTTGGCCACACCCCATGGTTAGCCTCCCCTTACGGGTTCTGCCCGCACTCAGGGGAGGGGTGTGCAGAGGGCCGTGTGCGGCTGGGGTCACCTTGTAGTTTGTCTACTGCACCTCCTTGAAACCCTTCACGATCGTGTGAAGGGAGAGCCGTGTCCTTCCTGTCTCTTGCAGTGAGGCTGCCCGTGGAAATCCTAAAACTGCCCCTGCGCTTCTGCCCCCACAGAGTGATTAGCACAGAAATGATCATACGAGCGGAATCTTCCCATTTCCTTCGCTGTTGGTGTCACCAGCATTTAGTTCTGAGCTAGTTACTGCTCTGCCCCACTGTCAGTGTGAGCTTACAGCCAACAGGAAGTAGGTTTCGTTTAACGGATGGACATACAACCCGTGGCCCGGGACGTGTGGGCGGTCCGTCACCCATGATCCCATCGATTCATTTCTTGAGAGAGACGTACGGCAAGTGCCCGTGATGGAGCCTGAACTTCCCAAATCACTGAAACTTCTTCTTCTCTATCCAGAAAACATGCCACTTTGGGATGAAACTCCATGGTTGACAGAGGAAAATGGGATTTGCATCTGCTGCGTCGGCAGGACAAGAAGGAAGGAGCACCCAGGGTAGCGAGAGGAGGGAGAGAAGCGGCAGGGGGAGGGGACGCAGAGAGCGGACACGGGGGTGGGGGTCAGCGGTGGGCATGTGGCCCGGGACGCCCTGCGCACTGCCGTGGGTACACGAAGGCCAGCGGCGCCAGGGAGCGCGTGATGACCGCTGGAAGAGGGCTGGCACCAGAAGGAGCAGCGAGAATATCGTCCACGTGCAAATGAGGGTAAAACCCTGTAAGGCTCTGCAACTTTCCTGAAAGGCAGAAGCCACAGCCAGACGCTGGGGGACGCCGCAGAGAAGGTCCCCGAAAGGTGTGGGAACAGAGCAACCAGGCAGAAGTGAAGGGCAGGGAGCCTGGGTTTTCAAGCAGAGGGAGAGTTCAAGGACCCAGGAGTAAAGGCAGCAAACATGAGCAGACGGATAAGCACGGAAAAGCCGTCCCTTGGATCGGGGAATAATGAGGTCATTGGCGGCCTTTGCAGCAGGGGTTTGGCTGACGCGCACCAGACGACAGGGTTTGCAGAGCGGACGGAACGGCCGAGCGGGAAGGGACGGCGGCGGCCGTTTGGTGCACTTGGCTGCCCGGCGAAGGAAGGAGGCGCAGGGGCAGAGACCCGACGCCGGGACTTTCTTTTTCGTTTTAGTCTATTCCGTGTTGTAGGAGGAGAGGCCGTGCACGGACTGCGGGAAGGGAAGGGAAAGAGGAGGAGAAATTGGTGGTGGGAGAGAGACGGAATAATTGAGGAAGGGTATCTCTGGGGGCACGGGAGACTCTCGGGAAGGGTCTGAGCTGCTGAGAGTGAACAGGCAGGCGGGGCAGAAGGTGGGGGGGGGGGGGGGGGGGGGGGGGGGGGGGGGGGGGGGGGGGGCGCAGGACAGGGAGAGGGTGCCGTCAGAGCTTGTCCGCAGTGCGCGGGACTTTGTAGCAGCCGGTACCTTGCCCAGGCATCGAGATTTTTCTTCGCCAACCTCGAAGGTGACCAAGGGGCTAGAGGACAGTGGGGAGCCTGCCGCGCGGAGGGGACTGTGCGGATCCATGCGCCGCCGGCGGGGCCCTGACCCATTGGGGATACGGTTCTTAAATACAGCTGCTTAAATATGGCTTTGAGGGTCCTGCCACTGAATATTTCTGAGTCAAGCAGTTTCCGGGCTGGCATCTCTGACGTTACAGTGTGTGTTGGACTCTGTGGCCTCCACCAGGAAGTCCTCCCTGATACTCCTGTCAGAAGAGAACCTGTCATGGCAGTGAAACTGCCCAGCACTTCGTTCTCTAGTGACGCCTTCATGCACGGCTGTGGACGGTGGCAGGAATGACCCCGAGTCTCCCGCCCACTTTGCCGAACACCCCTCCCTATCAGCGACTTGGCCTGGGACGTGAGCAAACATGACAAGCATGGCGGGGGGGTGTTCCCTCATTCTGGGTCCGTGCGGTGGCCACAAGACCGGGTCTGAGCTGGCTGCCCCGGGGAGTGAGAGGAGTCACCGTTACTGTCCGTTGAGGCCAACACCCAGCCCAGTCCGAGACACGTGGGGGAGGGCCGGTGGAACTCTCTAGACAGACGCACGAGGCCTGTGAGCACGCTGGGCTCAGAGCCGCCCGAGCAAGCCCAGATCCGCAGAACCTCATGGGACCCCGGGCTAACTAAGCATTTATTCTGTATTTCACTGAGTTCCCGATGGACGTTCCTCACTCCGCATTGCTGGTGCAAAACTGGCCGCACACGCTAGCTTCGCTCTCTCCGGCTGTGAGCGCCACACGAGGGACAAACGCTGACAGACTAAGGAGTGAGTTTAGCAAAGTCCGGCGACGCGGGCACACCCAGCTCGCCCACCGGCCTGTTCGGGCTCAACAGAGCCCGTGATACGGTCCGAAACCCTGACTCACCGGTGAGCTAGAGTTCGCCCGCGCTGACCGTCTAACTCGCAGACGGAGGACTTGATAAAGCATACGAGGACCCAGAGCAGAAGCAGGGAAATCAGCTGGTTAGGTCAACCCGCCCCTTTGTGGCTGAGTTGCAGGGCTGTGATGACAACTCTCCGTTTGCTTACGACTATTTTCTCCTGAAGCCCAGAGAGCAAGATACAGAAAGAAGATAGAATTTGAAAGATGGCCTGGCACTTTTCCTGTCCCAGAGGCACGTGTGTTCCTGTTCGGGATGACACAGGTGTTCTGGGGTTGGCCAGATTTCCTCCACGCCTCCCCTATTTAAAAGGCCCAAGAAAAGTAGTTTTAATAAAAGTGTTCTAATGTAATAGAACAAGCCGTAATAACATCCTGTTTCAAATCTCGGAGAAAAAAAAAGGGTTTTTTGAGAATTGTGCTCCACTGACCAGTGGAGAGAGGAGCGTCAGAGCAGACCCAGGGCTCCAGGACTCTAGGGCTGTGCCCTTCAGGGCTGCTGGATGGCACCGTTCGGGGCTCTGAGTGACTCCGGAATCACACAAAAGGTCCAGAAAGCCAGAAGCCAAGAGAAGCCTTTGAACATGGCTGTGGAGGGACGAGTGTGTGGGGTCCCCTCCGGGGATGGGAGAAGTGGCCTCGCAGGTGTAGGCAGGTGGGAGCCTGTGGCCGTGAGAGCGCTGCCACGAGGGCGATGCCGGTGTGTGTGCTTGGACGGGTGCAGTCCCCACACCCGAGGTCACCTGCGACTCCGGTAACACGTCGTCCCCTCTCAGCGTGTACTGAGTGGCGTCACCCAAAGACCTTAGCGGGACCTGAGTTCTGGCGCTCGTCCGCAGAGCGGGGTGGTGGGAGTCTATTGTCACTGCCGCTGGACTTCTGCCGGTCTCCCCACCAGCCTCGGTAACTGGATCTGGGCCCTAGACCCACTTCCCCAGGAAAACACTGCATCTCAGCTGACCGGGGGTTCCTAGAAGGGAGCTAGGGTTTGCACGGGAGTCTGTCCTGCGGGCACCCGAGGAAACAACAGGAGGCTGTGTGTGTGTGGTGACGGGACGGGGCCGGCGGGACGGAGCGCGGCCCGAGCTGACCCCGCCGAGTGCACTCGTCTCTCGCTGGCGGAGCCGGTGGCCTCTGACGGTTATCAGGCACTTGTTTCGGAACCTGTGGAATTGTGACCAAGTGGGACAGGTCCCAGGGGTACATCGCAGCAGGAGTCCCATCTTCTAGATCGGGTCTGTGTCGCTGCCTCCTCGGGCCAGAGAGGACGGTCTCTTCCAGCAGCTGCACCTAGGCCCTCAGCATCTCCCCGGGACCCCCGGTCTGGCCAGTGCTTCACCAGTCCCAGTGGGGCCGGTGGGGAGTAACACAAGTGCCACCCACTCAGCACACAGGCAATTCTTCCCTTAACTGTTCTGGTGTTTTCACTGTTCTCATTTTAAAGATAAGATGACGGAGGCTTGTAACTGTGGCCCCTCGGCCCTGCTACAAAGCTAGGAGGCATTCCCTCTGGGTCTGCCCGGATCCAAAGCTGCGTGACACACATGTGGTTAACAGTGGTTAGGCTCGGGCCAACCGCGGTTTAGACGTGGCTGTGAGGGTACGTCATAGATGGGGTTCACACCTAGAGTGAGTCGACTTTAGGTAAAGCAGATCACCCTCAGGGATGTGGGTGGGCCTCATGCAATCAGCTGAGGTCCTGAAGAGCAGACTCGGAGGTTTCCCTGGGAAGGAATCCTGCCCTCTCTAGCTAGGTCAGGAGGTGGATGGACAGATACGTAATATACGTCCTGATGTAGATCGATTGATTGATCGATCTGTCATTCATCTATTATCTATCTATCCATCAATTATCTATCCATCCGCGTATCATCCAACTATCTATCTGATCTATCGCCCCCCCCCCCCGTTTCCTTGGAGACGCCAGAGCAGACACCCATGCCTGCTGACTTCCCACGTGTAGCACACGTTTTCAACATTGTAACTGTAGTATAAGAAAATGGCCGAGGACAAATCCAATGCAACCACGAACTTCGCGTTTCACAAAACTGAGCAGTATCTGGTGAGTCCCCTCAACCCTGGCAGAGGTGAGTAGTACCATGAGTCTTGGCCGCTGATACATCACTCGCATCCAAGACCTTGTCCGTAGCCCTGTGCCCACGACCCTCAACTAGTCCCGTCTCTCTAGCCTTTCACACGGCCAGAGCGGGGCCATGTTTCCACGCAGATCCCAGCGTGATCGGACGTTCTCATAGTTGGTGCCTGTGTTTGCTGCCGTCGTATCTGCCAGGGTCTCTAGAGAAACAAAATCAACAGGAGACAGATGGGGACGTGGACAATACAGGTACATGGACAGAGAGATGCAGATATGTCGGTCGAGGAGTACAGGTTTACAGGCAGGTACAGATGTGCAGAGGCATCGGCATGCGGACAGACAGACACAGACAGATCTGGGTATGGATTTATTTCAAGGAAGGGCTCCCTTGATTGCGAGGGCTGGCGGGCGGCTGGGGGCCAAGAGCAGGCTGCCGGCTGGGGCAAGGGCTGGGGCTGAAGTCTGGAGGCAGAACCTTCCTCCGGGAAACCTCCATGTTTGGTCTTAAGGCAAACACTGGACGAGTTCACGTGGCTTGTAGATGAGGTCTGCCCACGTGACCCGCTTTCCATCAAGTCCTTAAGGATCGTCGGTGTGAGACCCCCACCCAGCAGGAGCTAGTTTGCTGTTTGATTCAATCACCGGGGACCAGACCCCAGCCAAGGGGACCGATGGGGCCTGCCCATTATGGCATGGGCTTTAGATCCCCGCAAGGTGGCCTGCTTGGGGTCCCTTGGAAACCTTTGGGGGGGTCTGCTCTTTGTCTGTGGGCACCAAGGTCCTCCTGACGTTGTCTGAATCCAGCCGACAACCTCTAGGGTGTCATACGATCATGGTCCAAAGGAGGCAATGAAGGAATTAGAAGAAAGCTCTCCATCATCCCCCAGACTCAGCTAGGACATGTGGCCATGATTTCTGTACGTTCCACGGCCGGACCCTGTCCTCTGTAGCTGCCCTTCCGGAGTGGATGTGAAGGCTCGTGGACTGGCCGCCTTTCAGAGAAGAAAGTCCTCACTCTGCCGTCCACCCTGCTCAGACTCCACACGGCATCTCCATCCACTCGGCAATGAACTGGATGTCTTCTACGTGACTCTTCTTCATTAAAAAAGCATTCATGGCCCACTAAATTGGGATCTTGATCCAATAATGAATTGAAAGTTACAGTTTAAAAAATGTTATTCTAGTTAACAGTTGACTCCTGACCCCCACTCTGTCACCCCAAAGCCTGTGACTCTGAGCGTATCTTTCTTCCGAGTCTTTTCTCCCTTTTACCAACAGAGAAACCCGTCTTCACTCCCAGATTCCCCCCTACCCCCCACCAAGCAGGGATCGTGCTGGGGTCTCCTCCTACGGCGCATGTTTAGGGGATCTCAAACTCATGATCTTTATTCTTTTTAGTAAGAAAGATTTGAACGTGACGTGATAATTGTAGGAAATCTGGAAAACAGAGATGTGGGATTCTTCCTCCTTTCTCTGCACCTTTCCCGTTGGAACTGGGAGTGGGCTTCCCTGCGGGGGAGGGGTGCTTGCCTGCCCCTTCACGCTGGGTTTGCTTTGAGCAATGGGGTGTTAGAAAGTATAATACCAGCAGAGCCCCAAATGGGGCTTTCATGGCGGTTCTTGGTCCCGGCATCTCTGCCGGCCCCACAAAGGGGGGTGATTAGCGGAGCCTCAAATCCACTAGCCACAGACAGCCGAGTGCTGGACCCGGGGAGTCCCATCAAGGTCAGAGGAAACAGCTCCCCTGAACACCCCAGGCACAGACCTTCTGCAACCACACAAAGGCTGACGACTGAGAGCCACTCAGTTTTGGGGGTGGGATTGGCACACAGCATTATTGCGGCGACAGACGGCCCTTCAACAGCAAAGAATCTATGTCCCATTCAACAGCAAAGAATCTATGTCCCATTCTAAGCGAGCATCCTGACTGTCCAAATGGGAGCGTTTTGTTGGCTAAAATTTGAGAAAGCCTAAATGAAGACACACATCAGAAAAGTAGCTTGCTGGTCTTGCTTTCCTAAAGGCTTCCCTTTCTTTTTTTCTTTTCCTTTAACCCCAAAATGGATATTATGTATTTGTTTACAGATGCCTTTTCTGGGGGCATCTTCTTAGACGATCGCGTGGTTATTTCAGCTGGTAACACGACACGTTATACCAAAATACTCTCGTGCCCCTTGAACAATTTTTCCTGACCATGAGCTACTGTGTCGTAAGGACGGATGTGCTGGTATTTTGTCTCGAGGATGAGGAAGCCCACGCAGAGCCGGTTCTGTTTCGGTGCCTTTCTGTGAGGCCCTGGGAGCAGAGCTGTGCCGGCTCCGAGCAGCGAGCTGGGAAGCTTCCCGTGACCCCTGCCCACCCGCCGCAGCGGCGCGGCACTGATCTGTTCCTTGATGGTCGGGGAGAACGTAGCCCCAGAAGTCTGGGCTCGGCACCTTTCCTGGGAGTGATGCTTTGATAACCCTTCAGTGTTTTTTCGTGATTGTTATGCATTTCGATGGTGCACTTAGTCTTCCATAGGTTTTGGAAAGTTACCATTCCCTAAAATAATCACCCGTTTCTGCAAGAGTTTCGTATTTGTTATGGTAAATTAACCACTTTATTACGATAGGGGTAACTGTATTGTTAATTTAATTCTCCGCCCAGCTACCGGCTCATTCCTTACTTTGTAAGTATATATTGTCTCATTTTTCTTTAAGAGATTGCCAGATGTTTGGCATTTTAATTAGTTTTTTTCCTCAACGTATGCACTGTTGGATGTGTATATCAAATCTGGTTTTATTCTATTTCTGCCATCAATTTTCTTCTTTAAAAATTACTTCCTTCCTCTGGCTTTGTTTTCCTTATATTAACTTCCTGGACTGAATGCTTTCATTTATTTTCATTTCTCCTTGTTTAACAATAAAAGCTCTTACGGACATAAATCTCTCTTTGAACACAGCTTTGTCTTATTTCACTGTGGTCAGAGCACTTGGCCTGCACAGCTCCTGCCTCTTGAAATTCAGTGAGGTTTTATATGTGGTCTGATGCATAATCAATTTTTATAAATACTTTGAGGATCCCTAAACAGAATACACGTGTTTTTATAAGAAACAAAATTAGAAATATATTATTTCATTTACCCTTATAATGTCATCATCATTCAGGCACCCTGAGATTTATTTTATTTTCTGATTCTTGATCTATTGAAGAGTGGAGAACTCTTTTGATAGTAAAAATGTATACTTGATTGAATAAAAATAGAGTAAAAAGTTTATATTAGGCATTTCCGGTCATGTTTTCTTTCTCTAACCCTTCAGTCCCTCACAAAGAATAAAATAAAATAAAATAAAATAAAATAAAACAAAACCAAATCTACCATGGGTCGTCGGCATGCTTTCCAGTATATACTTCCAGGATATATTTATGTAACTCGAAGAAATACAAATACATATCTTTCTTTTCACATCTTTATTGTTTCACATTTGTGCTGAAATCTTTTGTTCTTAAAAATTTTTAAAGATGGATTGACTGATTTCAGAGAGTGAGAGAGAGGGAGCGCGAGCCGAGGCAGGGGCAGAGGGAGAGGGAGAGCGAGCATCCCACGCCGCCCCCCTGCTGAGTGTGTAGCCCCTCTGGGGTGGGGGGAGTGGGGGGTGGGAGGGTGGGGGACCCTGCTTTTTGGGACTCTGAGATCCTGAGTTGAGCCCAGTCAAGAGCCCCAGGTATAACCAACCGAGCCACCCAGGTTCCCCGGTGTTGAGTTCTTTTAAGGTAATTTGGAGACATAATGACATTATGCCATAAAATACTTTAAAATTCTCCTAAAAATTTAGGAAATCTTCCCATTTAGCGCACAGCGTGTTCTCACTGGCGAACATGGGTAATGGGTCTAATTGTCTCCGGCACTGAGCACGTGTGCAAACTTCCCACATCGTCTCCCCAGACCCACCGTTCTGCCTCTCTGTCCACTCTAGCGTGTTTCGTTTCCTCTCGTCTCTTCAGTCTTTTTTTTTTTTTTAATGCTATGTATTCAAGTGTTCAGAAAAGCCAAAGGAAGCGGTGCTGCTCAGTGCAGAGCCACCACAGGGAGGTGCAGGGACCTGTGGCCGCTGTTTGCAACCACCACACCCCGCGGGTCGCGTGTGAGGGCTCATCACTCTCCTCCACGATGGTTTCCACTGCTGGTGTTTCAGGGATGAAAGTTTTCTTGACTGCTCCCCTGGAAATTGCTCGGCTTGGTCTTATTGGGAAATTATCTCACTTTTCTAATTTTTAAAATACGCTTGAGTACATCAACCGTCTTTTCTTATTTCAGACAAGTGTCCTCCGTTCTAGGAATGAGTTCTGTCATTTTCAACTTTGTGTTTATGTTCTCATGCCCTCTGGCCCCTGCTCGGGACCAGCTCAGGGCTCACTACTGGTTCTGAAATGGCAGGGAAGTGGGACTCTCCTAGTTCATGCTTTCATCCAGCTTCCTTCCATATATTTTAACCTCCTGCTAACACTTCGACTTGAGGCTTAATTCATGTATGTTTAGTCTTTGATGTCTATTGACACAGTTTCTGAGACTATATGTCTGACTTGGGCTGCATGGAATAGATTGTAAAATATTTTTCTTAGTTTTCATTTACAGGCAATGAAATTCATACCGCGTGTGCAGGTCTAGGAGGTCTGACAGGGGAGTGGGGTCCTGCATGCTCCGCTCCCGCCAGACCTGAGCTCCTAGCGCCCTCCAAATTCCCTCGGAGCTGCTCGCTACGCGCTCTCTCCCGAGCCCTTCCCCAGCCACACCCACCACACAACTGGCTGTTCTCCACATCTGGAGTGGCACCTTTTCTTTTCTTCCACATTTCCCATGCAGTGACTTACCGGAAATTTGTACCTCTCGGCCCCCTTTAGCATCCGTTCCCCTCCCCCAGCAGCTACCAGTTTCTTCCCTGCATCTGAGAGTCTGTTTTTGTTTGCTTGTTTGTTTGTTTGCTTACATTCCCCATGGGAGTGAGACCCTAAGGTATCTGACTTTCTCTGACTGCCTTATTTCACTTACAGTTTTACTTCTCATATAACAGCCTCAAGAATGTCCTATAAATGGAAACTGACGATACCGACATTTTGTGTGGGGCTCCTTTGGCGCAGCGGAATGAAGCGAAGGTTGGCTGTTCCGTCCTCCAGGCGTTCCCTCTGTCTGACGCAGACAGCTTCCTTGCACGGATGTAACACCTTCCCTTCAGCCACTTACCTTTTGAAAATATCTGGGTTGTTTCTAATTATTGTCAGTTTTAGATAAAACTGGCATAAATGTTTGTGCCCTGGATTTTGGGGAGACACAGTGTTTTTAAAAACCAGCTTTTTGAGCTATAGCTTACACATCATGAATTTCACCTGTGTAAGGTATGCTGGCTAGGGGTTTTTAATGTACATGCAGAGTAACATTGTCCCATTTAAAAAAAAAAAAAGATTTTATTTATTTATTTGGCAGAGACCCACACACACAGTGAGAAGGAACACAAGCAGTGGGACAGGAGCAAGCAGCTTCCTGTTGAGCAGGGAGCCCAATGCGGGGCTTAATCCCAGGACCCTGGGATCATGACCGGAGTTGAAGGCAGACCCTTAATGACTGAGCCACCCAGGTGCCCATGCATTGTCCCATTTACCCATTGCTGCATATGATTTGCCACTGTTTTGCTGAAGATGCTTTTGCTTATGCTCATAAGGAATATTGGTGTGTGATTTTCTTTGCTGACAGTCTTTGATTCCTTTTGGGATCAGAGTAGTGATTGCCACATGGAACGGACTGAGGAGTGTTCTCCTCTGTTTCCCAAAGGGATTGTATTAGAGTTGACATTATTTCATCCCCAAGTATCTGATAGAATTCATTGTGGAAACTGTCTTGGTCTGGGATGTTCTTCATTAGGAGGTTTTAACTCTGCAGCCAACTTCTTTAACAGACAGAGAACTAATCAGGGCATCTATTTCTTTTTGGGTGAATTTTTGAAACCTTACAAGGCATTGGTCTACTTTCTGTGATGTCAGATTCATGGACAGACTCATTTGTAGCATATTCCCTGTGACTCATTAGGCCTTTAATAGCTATAAGGTCAGCAGTAACACAGTCTTGCCTTTCTGATATTGGTAATGCATGTCTTCTTTCTCTTACCTGGAGCAGCCTGTCAAGAGGTTTATTGATTTACTCAGTCTTTCAGAGAACCAGTTTTGTTTTCAGTGTTTTTTTTTTCTCTCTGTTATTTTTAATTTCAATTGTTTCTGCTTTTTAATGTTTTCCCCCTGCTAGCTTGGAGTGTAATTTGCTCTTCTTTTTCTTATTTCTTAAAGTGAAAGCATAGATACTTGATTTAGGATATTTCTTTTCTAACACAAATGTTTTCTGTTGGGTATCTCTTCCTAAGCTATCAAATAGCTTGTCCTACAAATTTTTCTATATTGCACTTTCCTTTAAATTTATTTCAAAATATTTTCAAATTTCCCTTGAGACTTCCTTCATAACCTTGGTTGTAAAAGGGTGATGCTAAATTTCCTAATGTTTTTGCATTTTCAAAGTATTTTTCTGTTATTGATTTATGGTTATGTATGGCAGGGGAATGACTTTTCCTGATTTAAATTCCTTCAGTTTGGTTTTGTGGCCCAAAATATGGTTTATCTTGGTGAATATCTATGTATACTTGGACAATAGTATGCATTTTGCTTGTTGAATGTGGAGTCTGTAACGTCACAAGGTAAGGTTTTCAGTGTTGGTGGCAGGTCCTTGATTTCCTTGGTAATTTTCTGTCTACTTGTTTGACCGATCAGTGCAAGAGGACCCCTGACATCTCAAAGTATAGTTGTGAATTTGTCGGGTTTTCTTTAGTTTTTGTGTCATTATCCTAAAACTTTGTTGTTGGATGCATACGCATTTAGGATTATTATTTATTTTTGATTAACTGACTTTTTTATAGCAATGAAAGGTCTGTCTATATTCCTAATAATTTTGCTTCCTCTGAAGTCTACTTTTTCTGTTATTGCTATACCCAATTTAGGTTTTTCAGTTAGTATTTTTTTTTTAAAGATTTTATTTATTTATTTGACAGAGAGAGATCACAAGTTGATGGAGAGGCAGGCAGAGAGAAAGAGAGAGAGGGAAGCAGGCTCCCTGCCAAGCAGAGAGCCTGATGCGGGACTCGATCCCAGGACCCTGAGATCATGACCTGAGCCGAAGGCAGCGGCTTAACCCACTGAGCCACCCAGGTGCCCCTTTCAGTTAGTATTTGCTTGGTAAGTTGTTTTACTACCCATTTACCTTTCATTTACCCATATAATTATATTTGTTGTATATTCCTTATAAATGACATGTAATTATTTGTAATAAAGTTCAGTCTGTAGGTTTCTTTTAATTTATGCTATTTTAGGCCATTTCTATTTAATATAATTATTGAAATGATTAGATTTAGGTTATTGTTGAAATTGTGCCAGCTTTGAGATTTGGGAAGTTTTGAAGTTGGCTATTATGTTCTTTGACATGTCCCCCTTTTGGGGGCCCCTCCTGACTTTTTGGTGCCACACAATGTTCCAGGCTCATCTTATATCTTCCTCACCACAGCCTTGGGGCAGCTATTCCTCTGAAGAGCTCTAGCTATCACCTAAAGATGATATTTAGGGACCGAGTTATATGTGCAAACTGTGTTCATTGTTACTTTAGTGCCATTCACTTTGTCTAGGACTTCTTGGGACAGATAAAAAATATGTATATATGTAAGAAAATGCACACGTACACATCTTTACCTGCTTTAGTATCTATCCATGGGTGTATGTGTTCATTAGTTCATGCCTTTGATTCCAGCTCAACATGCTGGAGTTCATTCTAGCATTTCCTTTTCTTCATGTGTAACTTATTACTCTGGTAATGGGAATCCTGGCTGTCATTACCTAAAAAATATTTACTTAGCTTTTCAGTCTTGGAGCACACAAAAACTAATTTCAGAACCTCTCTGCCTCATCCCTGTGAAAAACAAATTCACTAAGCAGAGTAGAATGTTTGTATACTCTTCTGTTTGTCTTTATCTTAAGGTCCTTAAATTTTTTATTAATATGTTTTCACTGCTTAGAGGCAACGCTGTGGCATTTATCAGTCATCCCCCTACATCCCCTGCTATGGATTTGCTTCGCTGAGCTGCGCTTTCCAGTCTCTGCAGCCCAGTCATCTTAACTGGGTGGAGAATTTATTTTTGGACAGTATGAAAAACACCTTTGCTACAAATGATGAGCTTACAAGGTACAAGTTCCAGAAACCATGGCTCCAGTGGTCCATCCAAACTCAGCACCTTGCTCTGCCAGCTTCATGGTCCACATGGAAAGTGCTATCCAAAAGCCATTTTTGCCTAACGGGAAGCAATTGAACAAATGGAAGTGTAGCGGGAGGGAAAGGATCCAGATGATTCCAGACACCTTGGAAAAGAATTTCTGTGTGATGGGAATGTTCTTCCCTACTAAGCCTGTAAGGGCGGGGAGTGGAAGCATGATCAAGTTATTGTAATTCTATTCATTTAACTTTTGATTCTTAGAAATTACACCTCTGGTCCAGCAGAACTGGAGATTTCTGTGGCCCATTTCTTTTTGAAATCATTTGTTTATTTGTATTTAAGAGAATTGGAAAGGAAATTTGAGGGAAGTTTCTTTGAAAGACTCTTTGGTCAGAGTAGTTATGAAGCCACCATCTCACTCTGATGCTAGGAAGTTTGTTTCTAGTCTAGAATATGCACAACCTTGCCTTTTTAAATCTCTTTTTGGAAGAGGAGCATGATTCTGCTGCTGGGTTTTGGGGACTTTTAGAGCAAGAAATAAGAATGCTGCCAGTTGACAGCATTGAAGGCATTGACTGGTTCTTACTGGTTTTGTCAGATTTAAGTAATGAATTAAATATTTAAGAATGAGGGCTTCTAACATTCATGTCAGAATTTAATACCAAAATCTTTGTGTTTTTTTTTTTTTTTTTTTTTTGCTTTACAGGTGCTTTCCATGCACCTAGATTATTTTTCAACCCTATGCACAGACTGCCCCAGACACACGTGTATAAGTAAAAAACACAATAGTGTACCTTTTCATCTAATACTCTGTCTGAAGACAAAAACAGAACTGAATGCAGTAAAAACTTGCTGAATCACTACACTGCACCCCTGAAACTAATACAGCATTGTATGTCACCAATATTTTCATAATAAACATTTTTAAAAAGACAATAGCAGTTTGGAATGGGATTTATAGAAATATTGATGCAAATATGATGAGTTTCATAATTATTTTTAGTGATTGTTATTTGTGCATTATTCTTTTTTAAAAATCCTATTTATTTATTTATTTATTAAATTAATTTCTTTTCAGCATAACAGAATTCATTGTTTATGCACCACACCCAGTGCTCCATGCAATCCGTGCCCTCTCTAATACCCACCACTTGGTTCCCCCAACCTCCCACCCTCTGCCCCTTCAAAACCCTCAGAATGTTTTTCAGAGTCCATAGTCTCTCATGGTTCACCTCCTCCTTCCAATTTCCCTCAACTCCCTTCTCCTCTCCCTCTCCCCATGTCCTCCATGATATTTGTTATGCTCCACAAATAAGTGAAAACATAGGATAATTGACTCTCTCTGCTTGACTTATTTCACTCAGCATAATCTCCTCCAGTCCCGTCCATGTTGCTATAAAAGTTGGGTATTCGTCCTTTCTGATGGAGGCATCATACTCCATCGTGTATATGGACCACATCTTCCTTATCCATTCGTCTGTTGAAGGGCATCTTGGTTCTTTCCACAGTTTGGTGACCGTGGCCATTGCTGCTATAAACATTGGGGTAAAGGTGGCCCTTCTTTTCACTACATCTGTATTTTTGGGGTAAATACCGAGTAGTGCAATGGCAGGGTCATAGGGAAGCTCTATTTTTAATTTCTTGAGGAATCTCCACACTGTTCTCCAAAGTGGCTGCACCATCTTGCATTCCCACCAACAGTGGAAGAGGGTTTCCCTTTCCCCACATCCTCTCCAACACATGTTGTTTCCTGTCTTGCTAATTTTGGCCATTCTAACTGGTGTAAGGTGGTATCTCAATGTGGTTTTAATTTGAATCTCCCTGAGGGCTAGTGATGATGAACATTTTTTCATGTGTCTGATAGCCATTTGTATGTCTTCATTGGAGAAGTGTCTGTTCATATCTTCTGCCCATTTTTTTATATGGGCATTTTTTATATGGGCAGTTGTGTGTGATGAGTTTGAGGAGTTCTTTATAGATCCTGGATATCAACCTTTTGTCTGTACTGTCATCTGCAAATATCTTCTCCCATTCCGTGGGTTGCCTCTTTGTTTTGTTGACTGTTTCCTTTGCTGTGCAGAAGCTTTTGATCTTGATGAAGTAGAGGTAAAAAACTCAAAATACCAGAAAACTTTAGCAATTCGGGAATATTGTTAATTTCAACACACCTTTACCAATGCAGGACGTTTTTCATAAATAGGATTACTATGTCATACATTTTTAAGTATGTTTTCATCAAAACCTGGGCGTAGCAGTTGTAAGCTGAGGTGTAGGCGAACGCGGTCATTCACCGCACTCCTTGTCACCAAAACCGAGAAGAAGGCAGATCTTTCGCATTGGCTAATCTTCGCAAGCCCACGTCGGGTGGGTCGTGGCTCCTCTCGTCCTAGGTGGGTGCAGGGAGCATCCTTGAGCCTGCAGCCGGCTGCCTTCGATATTTCTTGTCTTCATTTTTTAAAAAAAGGATTTACTAATTTTAGGGAGAGAGAGGGAGGGAGAGAAAGAGTGTGGGGAGGGGCAGAGGGAGAAGGAGACGGAGGATCTCAAGCAGACTTCGCGCTGAGCGCAGATCCCGGAGTGGGGCTCGATTCTGTGACCCTGAGATCACGACCTGAGCTGAATCAAGTCAGAGGCTCAATTGATGGAGCCATCCAGGTGCCCCTTTTGTCTCAGTGTTTGCTGGGTCCTCGTGGTAGGCTCCCATGGGTGAGCAAAAGTCAGAGAATAATTTAGGAGATGAGAGGCTTTATGCCACCAAGCCAAAGTTGTCCTTATCACATCCAGCTCTATAACAGATCAGAATTCAGAAATCTCACCAGGGACTAAAATACCCTGCTTGGAAGTTCAGGCTGGGTTCTGGGCTCTCAGGTGAAATCAGAGCTATCGGATGCGGAGCACAAAAAGTAGCACAAGGTGCTGTTTCCCTTCTCTTGCTTCGGTTTGGTAGGAAGTAGGGTTTGCGCAGCTGGGAAAGTGCACCCAGTGGGGGTCGGAAGGGGAGAGAGGAGAAACCGTCTTCTGTGAAGTGCAAGACCATGAGCTGAGAGACGGAGAGAAGCGAGAGCCGGCGGCAGGTGTGAGGCTGGGGAAGAGCTCCTCGCAGAAGGCTGTCTGGGGCCCGACCCACTTAACGCAGTTCGTGCCCCACACGCTTTGGAAATCACTTGGGGAAACGCCACCGTGCAGATCCCTGTTTTATTTTATTTATTTACTTATTAATTTACTTATTTATTTATTTTTAAAGATTTTATTTATTTGAGAGAGAGAGAATGAGAGAGAGAGAGAGAGCATAGGCAGGGGGAGGGGCAGAGGGAGAAGCAGACCCCGTGCTGAGCAGGGAGCTCGATGCAGGACTCGACTCCGGGACTGCAGGATCATGACCTGAGCTGAAGGCAGTTAGGCAGTTGCTCCAACAACTGAGCCATCCAGGGGCCCACAGACCCCTGTTTTAAGGACTGGATGAGCTCTCATGAGAAAGGAAGACAAACGAACCTTCACTGAGCAGAGACCGCGAGCACTGCGCAGGGAATAATTTGCAACTGTTACACGTAGTTGAAGATTGTCTATCGACAGGAGTTAAACCAGAGAATGGGCCAATCATACAAATGTTCTGACAATCTTTAAAGGTTCAGGTTTTTAAAAAGCCTAATGCTTGTAATAAATAATGGAGGGCCGGTGGCTCGTGGCCCGTGGGGACGTGCCCGTCCTCCCTCTCGCCCTGGCTGCGTACATGGAGCGCGGCTCAGACACGGTTTACGAGTCCAGTGATCTGGGCAGGGCTGAGGGTCTTGGTGCAGCTCTCTGGAGATGCTGACGGTTTTGCGTCGGTCGCCGTGGTTCACTGTCGTCTCGTCCTGATGACTGACGCCTGCGAGAAGGTACGGTCGTGAGGCGTCGGGTTTGCGTTCTCTACTTCTTCACCGGTCCACGCAACCCGAAGGCAAACCAGAGGCCGCATCTGGGTGCCGGGCTGGGTCCTGTCATCCTCCAAGCGTAGAGCTCCCTCGAAGACGCACACCGGAAGCGGCCATCATCCGGAACGTGCCACGTCCCGGACCCTCACAGGGTCTCTTGTCTACCAACGTGAATGGTAGACAAGACCATTCACGTTGAACACACACACTGGGGACCATCCTAAGCCGCGACCAGAAATGGAATCGGCTCCACGTGCCCGCGTTCCAGCTGTCCTTGGGAGCTGCAGCGTGCAGACCTGAGTGGCTAAATTTGGGTTGTTGAGAATGAGAAAACGCTACGTCCTGAAGTGAGCGCACGGAACGCACGGCTGGTGAGTCTGGGGTCCCCAGGAGAGCGGCGCCCAGCGTGCCCCGACCCTCCTCCGCTGCCACAGAGCCCTGGCTGCTCTTCTAGGTCCTTCCAGCACCCGCCCGCCGGCTGGTGGCCGCCGTCCCGGTGACATTCTGGGGGGTGCACAAGGCATCTTACCTAGTTCTTGCGATCCTTCCCAATAATATTCTAATTCCTGAGACCGTTGGGACGAAAATGAAAGCCTCGTCCACTGACCCCGTGGCTGCACGAAAGCCCCGATGCCGGGTCCCAGGATGGAGCCTCTGTCTGTACCTTCCTTATGTCAACCTGAAGGCAAGAGGCAGACCTGGAATTCATTTCATTCGTGTGTGTTTGAAGATTTTGTCATTTACTGATTTGCCCGAGAGAGTGAGCACGAGCAGGGGCAGCGGCAGGCAGAGGGAGAAGCAGACTCGAGCTGAGCAGGGACCCGACACGGGGGCGGCGTGCGGGGGTTGGGGGACTCAGTCCCAGGACCCTGGGATCGTGACCTGAGCCGAGACAGATGCTTAACGACTGAGTCACTGAGGCGTCCCAGTTTCTTTCTGTTTGTCACATTATGTCACACAAAGATTCTGGCAAAATGTGAAAACAATGTGTCTGTGATCTCAGTTCATGTGAGTGCGACGGGCCCAGAGCGAGCAGCTCAGCGGAACTTGGGCTTTAAAATGCAGGTTGGTGTCTCCTCACAGGATGTGAGCCCGCTTCCCGCTTCGAATACGCAGCCCGATTTTTGCCCTCAGCTGGAGGAAGGGGAGTGAGAGACCGCGGTGTCTCTGCCAGTCAGTGCTGGCTTCGGAAGGGAGGGCCAGAGAGAGAGCTCGGAAAGTGTGGCCCTCGGATGAGAGGGGCTGGTGCTGTCACCCGTGTCCCACACCCTTGGCGCCGGGCACCCTTCTGCACTACAGCTCCTGTCCCAGGGGCAGCTGGGGTTATGTCTCTGGCGGGTCCTTCCCCGAGAGAGACGCCGGCTGGTTCAGGGTTTCTCCCGAGTGATATGTGTGTTCCCTGGGCTTCCTGCGCTCGGTGCTCACCGTCTCTGTCAATAGGTATTTGGGCGTGTGGAGCGACGATCGTCTCTCACCGGCTAACTCTGGTGCTTACGCTGGTGACTTTCCTCTCCTCGGCACAGACTAGCTGGCAGAGAAATGCCACAGACTGTTATGTTTCTCTTCCCCACCGTGTGTCCTGTTCCTTGCAGAGGGGACGTACTCTGGCAAGTGGAGGTGAATAACTTCTTACACGATTGGCTTCTATTTTGAACACAAGGGAGAACCCACGTTTTCACCAGTGGAGACTTAGGAATTCATATTTACTTTTATGTGTGTTTTGAGAGAAGTTTAATAGTTACTTCTCCTGCTTTGGGGTGTAATATACAAGTTTCCTCATACGTATCTTGCAGACACAATATTAATTACAAGCCCCGACTCAGGATGTTTGGGGGAAAGGATATAAGAAACTGCTTTAGTGTGACTCCCAGATTTCCCTTGGAATGTTCCAGGGGGCATGACTGATGCCCTAACTCAGCAACAGAAATACCGCCCAAGGACCCGCTGTCACTCTGAACTTGGTAGCGAGCGAAACTGAGGCATCACACGTGAGAGACGAGCTTACCCTGAAAGTGTCCTTGAGCGGTTATCCGTGTGGGCCTTGTGGCCAGCAGGAACCTCCCTGGCTCATCTCGGGGCCATCCCCAGTGCTCCCCCGAGAAGCAGGACCTAAACACATTGACATTCCAGGTCCACATCAGGAACGCGAATTCTCCCCCACCCGGGTGTTGTGAAGACCACACTTCTAAATCATGAAGCCGTCTGCACCAGTGCCTTCTGAATAATGAGGTTGGTTCAGAATGCATTTCTGAATGACCAGAGCCCTGATTTGGGCATCCTGCAAATGTTAGGATACGCTATTCAAGGAGACTGGTCCCTTTGCCGGAACTCAGCCCAGCTTCCTGGGCGTCACCTGCTCTAAGCTACACTGAGATGTGGGCTTCTGATGGCTTCGGCTGTAAATACGGTAATCACAAACGCCGGCTGACCACGGAGCCCTTATCTCAACAAGACCGACAGGCCCAGAGGAACAAAACTCACGGCCCCCTCGACACAAGCACAATGCCCTACAATAGGGGTTGGCGTGCGGTGTCCTTGGGCAGCGGGGGAGACAGAGGTGCCGCTGAGCCGGATGTGTGATCCGAGCCTGAGTGCAAAGCGTGCACTTGGGGAACACGCGGACTCAGACAATGGGCACCCCTGGGGAAAGCCTCTCACACAGAGTCAGCGGTGAGGCTGGGTGCGCTGCAAGACAGATGAAAAGCAGCAGCTTTGGGGATTATGAGGGGGCGACTCCCAGTGGCGATGGGGTTTCTCAGCGTCCGTGGATATTCCGGGCGGAGCTTCCTTCTTGGTGTGCCCGGTGCAGCTGCTGGATGGAGCCGAGCCTGCACACCGTGGTCCCACTGCACGACCTGGCCTGCAGGGGCTGGGCACTCCAGGGGAGGCTCTTGGCCGTTGGTTACGCCCGGTTTCTCTTCTGTGTGCACTGCGGCTGGGAACGGAGACATTTTTCCTCTGGGGCTTTTATCCTGCTTGCATCGGCCATCTGCAATAAAATACCACCCAGACGCTTGGGATTCTCGCCGAACAGAAGCCGTGTTAAAAGCCACAAAGACAGCTTATTGTTGTCCGTGGACAGAACACGGGTTAAAAAGTAGAACGTACCGTACGATATTAGTTTACTTGTACCGTAGTTTTATATACAACTCTTTTCTCTTAAAATTGGTTTCAGAGGAGAAATAAAACCAAAAAGATCACAAGCCTTATTTTTCTCGAAGATCACAAGCCTTTAGGAGGCAATCAGGTGTCCTGCACCCCCAGCTCAGCTGTGTTCACGAAATGCCATTGGGCATATTATTTTGCATGTGGGGGGGGGGCGAGTTCTGGCAGGTGCAGGAGGAGGCTGCATCCCGGAGGCTCCTGGAGGCTGAGCGGGGACGGGGCTGTCTGGGTCACACTTGTCTGTCAGGAGCCTTCGCTGCTATCAAGGGGCCTCCCTGGGTACCCCCTTCAAGGGGTGCCTGACTTGGTTCCGTAGTCGTTCTGAGTCTGCAGGTGTCTGTCCGTGCTCCCCTCGCTCCTGGGGCTTCTCTGAGTGCTTCCCCCTTGTCCCCTTGGAGCCCCCTCCTTCCCTCAGCCTGTGGTGACCTGTGATGGCCCCAGCCCCATCTTGTGGAATCTTCTGTTGATTTCTTCTCTTATTTCCACATTCAGACTCTCGAGGGAGTTGGTCTGTGCCGGGCAGCTGCTCTGATGGCTGGTAGTCCACGGGATGGAGCCCGTGGCTGCCACACATTCCCGTGGGCGTGCTGTCAGCGGGACAAGAGACGTCCGCAGGGCAGGCACGCTGGCTGGTGTGTCCAGCTGCACAGGGCTGCGAGGCAGGGCAAGACGGAAGAGGAAGGAGCCGGCGGGGGCTTCTGGAGGAGGCCACCCCGGGGAGGGGCAAGCACAGGAGGCACTCCTGGGTGAGGTGAGAAGGGGCGACTCCGGGATGTGTTTCTCCGGAGGACACTGGTCATTGAATGACCATCTGACCTCACCAAGGTCGAGATGCCCACACTTGGGCTGTTTCAAACACGAGAAAATGGGGGTCCAGCGGTGAGACTGTGCCTGGCAGAGTAGCATGCTGAGGAGCTGTGGCCCCGGGCTCCGTCTCGCCGGAGGGACCAGCTGCTGCCCCTTGTGCGGGAGATGCTGGCCGGGCTTGCTGCCTCTGGCTGTGTAGACCGAACCGTAAGGTTTGCAGCGCCCGGTCCTAGATGGAAACGAACATTTCTGTACGAGTCCTGACCCTCCCAGGATTGCGCTCCACATTGCCACGTGCCAAATCGCCCAAACCCGCTCGGCCGCCGGCCCCTTGCTGCGCTGGTTTGCATCTGCTGATCCAGGTACCCAAACCCCCAAGTGGACGCAAGACTGGAAATGAAGTATGTTAGCAGTACCCACATTTGTTAGATTCTTGCTAAATTATTTCCATCCTCTGCAAAATATTTTGGAACGTCTTGGAATTTTACTGCGGAAAGCCCTTGTGGTTTTCTCTGTAGGGTCGGGGGGAGGCAGGCACCCGGTGTTATGCATTTTGGCATCTCCCGTATTTACTGTGAGTTCGGCCGGGCGCCGGGAACTGTGATGGACACCGGACGGGAAGTGTGTGGGCTGGCTTCCCCGCTGCTCTGGGTGATGGTGTGGGAGACTGACACCCTTCCCGGGCGAAGGCACGGCTCCCCAGCTGGGAGGCACAGGGTGTGGCTGTGGTGGAGGTGGGGGACCCACCGGCATCTCCCTGTCGTCGTTGCTAGGGTGAAGCCCCAACTGCGGACTTGCAGATCAGTTTGGGAAGAGCCACTGCTCTTTCCGGAGCTGGTTGACTTCAACACGTGCTGTAGCAGCGGGACATCTGAACGTGGACTTGGGACGCCGGCGGTCACCCCGATCAGCGAGAGGATGGGGCTCTGATGGCCAGAGAACAAGAGACTTCTGGTTCTTTGGAGAAATATTCTATCAGTTCTCATGTCTCTCCCTGCTGTTATTTACATGTTCGCAAATACCGTTAAGAGTGGAGCATCAGAACCCTGGCCGTGTTTGTGGGTTTTAGGTAAGGAAGTATTAAAGGCAAGTCCTAGGGGTGGGCCTGGCAGCTAATTGGGGTTCTGGTGGTGCAGTGGGGTTGGCAGCCTGCAGACCTCCTTGTGGGTCTGCTTCCCTGTTCCCTGTCTCCTTGTGAGCCCGAGGAGGGCTGCCTTGACCCCAGGCTGGAGAATTAGCTGCTCCCCCGCCCAGGGACAATGACGTTTGGGCTCAACAGCCCCCAGTCGACCCATGTGGAGGCTGGATTTGCCCCATTTTTCAGTTTCCAGTGGGGGCGAGTCTCAGTTGCCCAGAGCAGGGGAAGAATGCGGCATCACACCTTTACCAGCTCCTTCCCCTGCCCCTGCCCCTCCTGTCGCCCGCTCCCTTCTGCCCCACCAGAGCCGGAGGGCCACTCCCTACCCCGTCTGCTTCTAGGAAACCCAGCCTGGAAGCCGTCAAAGAAATAACCGGTGTCGGCTCATCAAGTGTCCGCTGAACAACGGGATACAGAGGGTGGGCCCTGCGGGCTGCCGGCAGGTCGCCAGGAACACCAGCCTGAGCCCCGCGGCCCTGCGAGGGCACAGACAGGCTTCCCCGGAGCGAGGGAGACAGGCCCATTGTGGATGAGGATTAGCTGGTGCACGTTTGCTCTTCTCTGGGTGTCAATGCATCCAAATGTCCCCGTCCTGGGAACACAGTCCCGTTGGATGCACCCTAAGAGCCTCATCTTGACCTCATTTTCTCTGCGAAGACTGTTTCCCTGTAAGGCCACATGCTGAGTCCTGGGGGTTAGGGCTCGGACGCGTGAGCTCGGAGGGAACATGGTGCAAGCCCAGACTGCGCACTGGAGCACTTCCCGCTGTCACTGCTCTTTTCTTCTCCCCCTCCGTGGGCGCTGAGCTCCTCAAGGGGTCAGAGCTTGGGTTTGGTCTTTGTGCCTTCAGTACAGCAGCGGGAATCTTTTAAACACTCAGAAAACACGTCAAAGTGAAGGGATCAAAGTAGTTGTTCAAGGGCTATTGTTGAATAGATGAACTTCCAGCAAATTTATACTAAGGTGCACATGACTGATATGAGACCCCTTCTGAAAGCAGGGTTTTGCTTGAGTGAGGAGCTGTTGTTCAGGAGAGAATAGGACAAAGGTGAGAGGCGCAGCCAGGTGGGGTACCAGGAGGGAGAGGGAGGTGGCCCAGGACAATAAACACTAATTTTCAGTTGTTCATGGGGCTGACCATACATTTGCGACTTCAAATCTTCCCTTTGTAACAAAAACAATAAAACGATCTCTTTGCCTGAAACAGTAGGTATAATTGACTTGGGAACCAGGAGAGACACTCCTGATCAAGGCAAGCTGGAAGTCCCTCTTCGTCCTGTAAGATGTTCTCTAAACTCTAGGCTGTTAAGGGCCCGGCACAGATTTCTGGGTGATGCTGCTGTCCCCATGACCTTTTCACCTGGCTTGTCATAGCTCCATCTTTTCTCACTAGACAATGCCCACCCAGGCTGTTGCCCTCCGGCGTGAGTGAGCCTGCGGACGAAAGAGGGGAACGTTGTCACTTTCGAGTTGAGCACACTGAGGGGAAGGCCACCGTCACGCCACCCGTTGGAGCTGTCCTTATCCTGTGTCTCGGGGAGAGCAAAGCAATCACAGGTAGGCACGGCATATGCGTGACAGGACCAGTAGATAGTGAGATCACACTCATCTTAAGAATGCTTATGCTGGGGCACCTGGGTGGCTCAGTGGGTTAAGCTGCTGCCTTCTGCTCAGGTCATGATCTCAGGGTCCTGGGATTGAGCCCCGCATCAGGCTCTCTGTTTGGCAGGGAGCCTGCTTCCCTCTCTCTCTCTCTCTCTCTGCCTACTCATGGCCTCTCTCTGTCAAATAAATAAATAACATCTAAAAAAAAAAAAAAAAAAAAAGAATGCTTATGCTGCTGGACTCAGGCGAGTGGTCTGCCGATATTTCCTAGGCTTCTCGAGGGTCGCTGCGGGGAGAATCCGTGCTGCGGTCTGGGAGGAGAAGGAGGCTCGTGGCCGTGCGCCCATTGAGGGGTGCGCTGAGAACACCCGGTGAACACCTTAGGCAGGGAAGCGAACCCACAGACCTCCTCGTCCGCAGCCCCAGCTTCCAGGGGCCCCCTGCAATGCCCAGTGGGACCCTTAGAGGCCCCTCACGATCAGGTCCCTGGGAAGCTGTGTGCGTAGAAGAAGTAACCAGGGTTCAACCTGCTGGCATCATCCCCCAGACCCCCAGCTCCTCTCCAGCTTCAACAAATGAACAAGATTCACTGAGCACCTCTTGTAGGGACCCCAGGGCACACACCAGCCATGGAAATACACGCCGGCCACCACCGGTCAGTGTTCCGGGTAAACCAGCATCCTATTTAACGAGTGTGCGCAGAGCTCTCGTCCCCAGGGTTTCCTCTTCCTGGACCACAGCCAGGAGCAGGACCGTGAAGACATGACGAAGCCCTCAGCGGGAGAAGGTGACCTTCCCTCCACCGCTCCACCTCGGCGGTCCCGACCGCAGCGTGTGATGCGTAGAGAAGCCCTCGCCTCCCTTCAGAAATCTGCTACTTAAACAGTCTTATGAACCTTGAGTCACATGTAAAGATGAAGGAGAAAGCTTTGTTATAAATCAACTCTCACATTTCTGGGTGTATCTGCAAACATGGTGTTTTCCGTCCCACGCTTGTTTTTCTCACTCTGAGACTTCCTGCCAGCGGACCATCGCATGAGGGCAGAGGACAGCGGACTCCAAGCAGAGGCGCCTTCGGAACGGAGCCGCCGCCCCAGGCCCTGGCTGGTCTGCAGACAGAGCCGGCCAGCCCCAGGAAGGGGACGTGTCTGATCGGGTTCACACAGCGCGGATTCCAGCCCAAGAATCCAGCTTCAGAGTCCACACTTTCAATTCCTCTTTCACGCTGCCTTGTTTTTTAGGCGCCTCCCGTGGTTTCCTAAAAACGTCCGCCGTTTGCTGGTCCAATGCAAGCGTGACTCTGCGGATTACGTGCTGGAGGGGCTCCAAGCTAATTAGTTACCTGCCAAACGGGGAGGAAACCTCCATCCGAGAGCGCATCGAGCGTGAGCAAATTCTGCTTATAATCTCAGCACAGGAAGGGATGGGCCAGTCTGGTCATCGTCCGAGCTGTGGGCTGGCTGCCGTGGGCTGGCTGAGCTCGGCTCTGCCCGAGACAGGAGCGCACAAGCGATGGAGGGAATGGCCGGTGATTCCCAGGGACCCGACGGGAGATGTCGGCTGCAGCACAACAGAACACGCCTCAGGTCTCACAGCCGGAGCCAGCGAGAAGGATAGGAGGAAGGCAGCCGGCAAACATCACAGGAGTCCCGGCGTCCCCCCAGCCCGTCCAGGGGAGCGGCTGCTGATGCGCAGCGCGGCGCTCGGGAGGGACCCGGAGGGGCCTGAGTGCGGCCGCCGCTCTGGAGCTGGTGTGCCCAGCAGCTCCCGGAGAAGAGCGTTGGGGCCGTCCGGAAACAAGCCCACCTTTGGTTCTCCTGGCGGCCGTGGAGGGGCCCGGGGTCCCTTCTCAGAGCACGAGCGCCTTCCTCCGTCATCGGAACCTTCTCAAACCCGCCTTCACTCTCTCCCCCACCCACGCTTGGCTGCGTCTCGGTCCCAAATACACACGTCATTCATGAGTCGTTCTCTAGCAGGTGAGATAATTCCGGCAGGAGCCGATCTCCAGACGAGGACTCCGTTTCCGAGTCTACGCAAGCAGGAATGCTTACAGGAAGCACGAGGCTAGAGCACCCCAGCCTGGTCCCAGAGGGTAAGCTGGAATTGGCTGAGACTCGGGGTCAAGCCTGGCCTGCTGCCCTGGAACGTGCAGGTGTCCCAGGGGACTGAAGGCTCGTGAGCTCCCCGTGTGCTCGCCTCACGTCGGGGTACATTCGCTGCTCCCTTGCAGGCACACGGGACGGGAGGTGAGGCTCAGCTGGGCAGGCCCGGGGGTGCCCTGGCTGGAGCAGCGGCACGTGCCGACGTCCTGGATCGTTCTGGAGGGACTGAAGACCCCGTCCGGTCTGGTTGAGCCGGGAAAGCCTGCGCTGTTTCAACGAGGGGAGCCCACTGGGGATCGGCTGAGGTGGTGCCTGATGGGGTCAGAGACGCGGAAACAGAAAGGGGGGGGTGCGTAGTTTGTGTTCGCAGTGACCAGGAGGTGGTCTGTGAGGACTTCCCGAGGCCTCCCCCAGGACTGGCTTTTACAAACCCAGCACACATTTCTGCCAGCATCCCAGGGTCCTTAAGCTCCTTTGTGCCGTGGATGCCCTCGACCTTGCGATGAGTCTAGACCCCTTTCGGATTGGCTCCTACTTTTAAATGTGTCCTTTAGGATACATTGCATTAGGAGTAACTCCTTTATATTAAAATGTAGTTCGAACCTCAGACACCAGAGACGCCGGGTTAAAATCCCAAAAGGGTCACAGTGAGAGGAAGGGCAGGTGTTTCTCGTGGCTCCGGGAACAGATGGTTTCATCCCAGACGAGGGAAGGGGGTCGCTCCCGAACACCTCGAGACCCGGTGGGGAGGGGTTTCAGCCAGGCCTCAAAGATGGCTTTTCTGACCCCGAAAAGCTCTTTCCTGCTCCTACCTCAGGTCTCCAGTGAGGGGCGAGCGGAGGCTGGCGAGGGACCTAGGGTCAGGGCACTCTGCAGACCTGCGGGCCCAGTGCTGGGTGAGAATTGAGGGTTCTGTGCCGCTGCTGCTAGAGAGGGCGCTCAGAGCCTCAGCCCCGCTGACGTGGGTGCGGGTGCCTGGTTGGGTGTCTGCCCTGGGCGCCCAGGGACTGTTTTCTTCTCACTCGCTGCTGGGAGACCCTGCCCCAATTGTGACAACCAGGAAAGAATCCAGGATGCTTGAACCTCTGCATCCCCCAGGCCTGGAGGAGACCCCCCTCTGGCTCGGCCAGGTCAGGACCACAGGTCCAGACCCTTCCGGGTGAAGGCAGTCAGCCCCCCGGGGATCTCACAACCGCCGTGTCAGAAGGCCCCACGCCCAGGATTTTGGGGGCTCCGGGTACGAGGGGCCACAGGGCATGTGTCGGTATCTCTGCCTGCATCCCCGAACCCCCAAACGCAGTGAGGCTTCCTGCTCACCTGCGCTCAGTGGCGGCTTAATACCGAGCTGTGGTTCGCGACAATTCACAGGCGCAGAGCCCTGTGGGCTTAGAGCTCACATCTCTCCTGCGGTCAGTGCGGAACCTGTGGGCGTGCTAAAAAGAAGGCACGGGGGCATTTAAAAAAAAAAAAAAAAGTCATCAACACGCAGTGCCCACTATGCTCTGGCCACCAGATGTGCTCAGTCCGTGACTGTTGCGACTCTGCCAAGGAGTTCACTGTCTTCTCCGGGTAACTCCAGCCTGGGTCTTGGCTCACTCCTCTACCACTACTTTCCTTTGGAAACAATCTTTGCATTTGGGAAGAATTTTACATTTGCGGAAAAGTTGCAAAGACGGTATGGAGCGTCGCCCCACACCCCTGACCCGGGCCCTCCCCGCAGACCGCACCGTGAGCTCATCATTGCATCAGCGAGCTGGTCGACCCCCAGACGGCCGTGGCGCGAGGCGTTCGCTAGGCTCAGCTTTGCTGGGCTACCACGACCTCCCATCCGCCCCCGCTTCCGTGCCAGGATCTCGCCGGGGTAGCCCGCCACCGCACATCGTGTCACGTCGGCCTGCCTGGCCTCCTCTGCTCAGGGAGGGTGTCTCGGTCTTTCCTTGTTTTTCATGATCTTGACAGGGCGAGTCCTAGCCAGGCTTCCTGTGGAATTCCCCCCATCTGCGACCGCATGAAGCTTTTTATCATGATTTTAGTGCTGTTGGGAAGTTCAAATGCCCTTTAGAAGATGTGCAGTTCACTTCCCCTTTTCTGCCTTTGTGTGAATTTGCTGAGAGTGGTTGAAGCTTTCCTACATGCTCTCTGAGGTGCTCACTGGGCTACACACTTGCCTTCACCTGCCCTCTCCTTCCCGGGGCTGGAGAGCATCGGAGTCTTGACCACTCCCACACCTGCTGCCTGGGCTGGGCTGGGTCCCGGTCGGGGACTGCTGACGGCGCACCTGCCAGTGGCCTCCCCGGGTGCTGGCCTTCCTCTCGGCACGGCCACCTCTCGCCTGGCAGCTCCGGGGTCCAGGCATGGGCGTTGCAGTGAGTCAGGCAGCAGCTGTGCTGCCCCTCAGGGTCTGACCTTGGACGTTTCGGAGATTTCCTTCCACCACGCTCCGTGGCAGAGACGAGCCACAGGCTACTGGAGTCAAGGGAAGGGTCATCAGATGATGCCTGTTGACGGGGGACTGGCGCTGTCGCTCTGTGGAAGGACATGGGACAGGAGGTACTGCTGGGGTCACTTTGAGAATCTGCCACAGTCCGCCTCGAGCAGCTGTCCTGTCACACAAGGTTAGGACGAGGAGCTGTGAAACACCTGCCGGGGCTGTCGTGAGAGCCCGTCTGCTGGGGGCTCCCCTTCCTCCCCCGCCCCCTTCCTTCCTTCCTTCCTTCCGCTTGTTGGAACATTCTTTTTTGTGTTTTTCGTTTTTTCTTAATTCAGTGTTTCCATAGGAAAAATTTATTTAAAAATTCATCCTAAGGCCTACCAGCCTACCAGTTCAGTTTCTATTCCATAGGCCTCTAAATCAATCATGCCTGGCCCTGCTTAGATTCATAAGAAAGTTCTGGAAAATAAGAGAGAGCAAAGCAAAAGCAAAGTCCTGGAAGGCGTGTAGCAGCGCCAGGTCGGTGCTCACGGACGACCACTGTAAACAGCTTTTTGTTTCGAAGAAAATTACATGAATGTTCAATGTAAAAATCAGAACAAAATGTTTTCATCTCGGGGGGAGAAGATACGGGGCCCGTTATCCATGAGAACGGAAACTGCAGACAAGCCTTTTCTGCCTCGCAATACGGGGCCCGGCTTCACCAGCAGTAATTCAAATTCTGCCCGGACCTCGAAGAGCCCCGTCTCTCTCTCCCCACCATCTCGACGCCGCAGGAAACTCTAGGTACAATCTTCCCCACAAATGAAGTGGGTTTAGGGCTCTCCCAACGTTACTCGGGACAAGTTTTCACCGTCTGCTTCTCGCTGTCTCAGTTCATAAGCGGCAGAAATCGCTCTCTCTGTCTGTCTGCAGATGTTCCTTGGAGGCGGCTTCTTTGCAGAAAGTTTACCTCTTTCTAGGAGAAGGGCTGCTGTGATGGTCCCCGAAAGCCCTCCCCCCCCGCCCCGTCCCACATCTACACCTGGAAAAGTGACCTGGAGTTTCCAGGGCTTCCGATGACAACTGTCTTCTCAGCACGTCCCTCTGCGTCACTGCGTCCCCCTCCGAACCAGGGAAACAGAGCCAAGGAACGATGCCCACATGGTACCATGTCCGGGCCAACACTGCCAGCCCCCTCTGTCACATCCCGTGGAACATCGGGGGTGTCGAATCCTAAGGCTTATAGAAAATTCATGCTTTCCTTTCTTTGGGCTTGCCTCTCTGTGTTCTTGGATTGAACGCTAAGTGTATTTCTACTTCTTTAATGTTGAATCATGAAAATGTTTAAGGATAACATGCTTGGCCCTGGGTACGGCTTTTGCTACCATTCCTTAATTTTCCTGCGTGGCGGTTTCACTGTTTTATTTTATTTATTTATTTGAGAGAGAGAGCGAGTGGGTGTGTGTGGGCAGGGGAGGGGCCGGGGGAGAGTGTCTCAAGCTGACCCCGCACTGAGCACAGAGCCAATGCGGGGCTCGATCCCACGACCCCAAGATCATGACCTGAGCCAAAACCGAGAGTCAGACATTTAACCCACTGAGCCCCCAGGTGCCCCCAGTGTTTGATTCTTAAGATGACCTGTAACTCTAGCTTTTATTTCCTCTGGGCCTAAGTGCTATTTATTAGACGTTTTATTCCCCAGTCCTGTGTTTCAATAAAACAAGAAAATCACGAAACGGAAACAAAAAGTGTGGGAAGGCCGTCCCCCAGGTTCCCATCACTCAGAACACAAGGCCGTGACCGTTGCTTAATATTTTCCCAGAATCTTAAACAACTGTCCATGTGACAGGCATGTACCTTTTTCATAGGAGAAAGAAAAAGGAGATACGTCAGGCAGAGCTACGTTCTCTCCCGACGGCTACGCACCTGCGGGGTCCTGTCGCCCGGCTCCGGGGCTTCCCCTCGGGAGCTGGGGTGTGTTGTTTCGTGCACGGATATAATCTCGTGTTTCTTTCGAGGAGCCTGTCCCGTTCTGCCTGGCGCGTTCTTCCCCTGTTGAGCCCCGCTTGGGCTGCTTCCCCGTTTTCCCTGTCGTGTCATTGCTGTGACGAGCCTGTCACACTGTCCTGCGGTGACCGTGGGGGAGTGTTTCTAGGAACCGCATGTGCAGAAGCAAGGAACATGACCGCGGGGTCTGCACATCGACTCAGGCGGCTGCCGGTGGCTCCAAGTCCCTGCTGCGAGGCACCCCCGGAGGCTGGAGTTTCAAACGGAATCTGGTTAATAGTATCTCGCGTGTAAAGGTTCAGAACATCCACATGTGGCTACACGACATCCTTCGTGGATTTCTAGCAGATCATTAGCAGGTCCCGGTCTCATATTTTTGACGCATTCAGTTCTACCTTTTCCCTTTTCTGGCCGGATTATCCCTTTATCCACATTAACTTACCTCATTCCCTTTTCATTTCTCTTGGATCTCCTCGATATGTATGACGCTGCACCAGTGCTATGCTTTCCTCGTTTGTAGTTGCTTAATTTTTTGCACCACGTGTTTCCCCCACCCTCGATTTCACACAGGATGTTACACGCTCTATTGTCTTCCAACGCGTCTCTCGGCAAGAGACAAATTCAAGGGTAATTTGGTATCTGTTTCTTTTGAGATGACGTGCGTACGGCCTGCACGCTGGTGGCAATTTTCTTGACGACTGCGGTAAGAATTCGACATTTCCCGGTGTTTTCTTCCTTAAATTTTCCTTTGACTGTGCATTTCCGTCTGGGTTTCCTCGTCATTTCCTTCAGCTGCGTTTCCGCTCCCTGCTCGGCATACGCTAGTATTGTTGTTTTTCTTCACGATGTTGCCTTTTTCTCCTGCCTTCTGGAGTTTTTCAAGCTTGCCCCACAGTCCCGGCTTCTTTTCTGCAATAGCCGTCCCACTAACTAACGGCTCTTCCTGGGCCAATTTGCTTTTTCTATTGCTTTTTTTTTTAATTTTTGAATTTTAAGTTTCTTATCTGCTTCCCTTTTCTTGTAAGACTTACTGATTTTTCCTTTGGCTTCGTGGAGACCTTTGTCACATCGCAAGCGCGTCATCAGACCGTGTAGGAAGCGCTCCTCGAGGTGCTGGGTGAGTCGGCACCCGGAGGGCTGTTCGGCTCTGATGCCTCCGGGACGTCGCATAGCCCGTGCCTGTCAAGTTATTCCCATATGGCCTGTGTGAAGGCGCACACTCGTCCTGGAGAGAAGTGTGTTCAGTCCCAGTAGGGGCCAAATGCCCATGTGGACCAAATGCTAGCCCCTCAGGGCCCAGGTGCCCGGGTGTGGAGAGACGCCCTTGGCATCACCCGTGGGAGCTGGACTGGAGCCTCTCCAGGGGTGGTGGCGAGCTTCCGCGAGCATGGTCTGTAGAGAGGCTTCTCAGCACCTCCGTGGGCCCTGGTGGGCACTCTGAGTCCCCGGGAGGCACACAGATCCCCTGGGCGTAGCCACCCTGTGTCTCTCATCCCTCCGTGAACGTCCTATCCATCAGAACTACACAGCCCAGAATTTTCTGTGTGGGTCAGAGCTCACATTCCTTCCCACATTAAGGTGTGTCTCCATTTCCCTTGTGTGTGTGTGTGTGTTTTTAAGATTTTATTTATTTATTTGACAGACAGAGATCACAAGCAGGCAGAGAGGCAGGCAGAGAGAGAGGAGGAAGCAGGCTCCCCGCTGAGCAGAGAGCCTGATGCGGGACTCGATCCCAGGACCCTGAGATCATGACCCGAGCCGAAGGCAGCGGCTTAACCCACTGAGCCACCCAGGTGCCCCTCCATTTCTCTTGTTTTTATGCAGACATGGTCATAATATGAAAAGTGACTGTGCTGTCATGTTGGTTTGGGGGAGCGCTGTCCCTACAGAGCGACCTCCATTTCTGGAAGAGGATTGGGAGCCACATTTTCCATTTCCTGAGCAGGGAGGAGG
This sequence comes from Mustela nigripes, assembly GCF_022355385.1. Taxonomy (NCBI): domain Eukaryota; kingdom Metazoa; phylum Chordata; class Mammalia; order Carnivora; family Mustelidae; genus Mustela; species Mustela nigripes. The sequence continues at coordinate 82,272,474 of NC_081571.1, read as the reverse complement.
GAGAGAAACATCCCCTTAGCCCTCGGTCTGTCTGGAAGCGGCTCTGTTTGGGGCAGGAAAGAGAACAACATGTGGACGATGCTCATTTCAGTGTCTCGGACAAGCCCCCTGTGGACACGGTTTTCTTCTCAGATGCGTGTCCTCAATGTCACTAGGCTTCAGCGTTGTCTTCAGGGCTGTTTCAGAGACTACTGGCTTAATAATGGGCATCCTAGTAGATTTTCTGGAAAGTCCATGTCCCTGTTATAAGTGCTTCTCACCACACTTCGTACGGCTGAGTGCCAGTTATCAGATGGCATCAGGTCGATGGCACGGTTAGTGATGCATCGTGAGACAGCCCTTTGTAGAACGAGTGCCTGGAAGTCAGAGGATCGCTCAGCTCTGATCTGTGCCCAACAACAGGGGTGAGCTGGGGGACTGAGCTTGTGGAAGGGTGCTGGGGATGGGGAGGGAAAAAGCGGAGAGCGGGGGAGGGAAGAAGCCGTCTTGCAAAATAATTAGATTCCCAAATCTGCAAGATAATTAGAAACACGCATGAAACCCAGTAGCAGAGCGTTTCCTACCTGCAGATCGATGCAAGTAAAGGTCCTCATTTAAAAAGAAAATGCCACATTAAAATAAGCCAAGTATGTTTGGTTTTATGTGCATCTATGCTAATATTTTATGGTTCAGAACCATGGCCAGAATACAAATTTCTATCCGGACAGTTTTATTGATATTTTTGTCATAAATTTAGAAGCATAGGGCATAGGATGCCTTTTATAAACGTCACAGCTTATAAAGTCACTGGAAAGCTGGCAAAAGACCACAGCTTTTCCGTATTTCCATAATAATTCCATGCTGTTCCTCTGCGTACCCCATCTTCTGCCTCCACAAAAGTGCATTTATTTTGCATTAACTTTGGTCGTGCTCTGCCGTTACTTCACCCACAACCTTAAAGGTTTGTAGTTCGCCTCCCCACGTGTGTTTGCACGCTTCTGCTGCTTACCGCTTCGCTCCTTGTTCCTACAGCTGTTGGTTCCAGACAGCAGAGGGGGGGCATTGAACTAGCCTTCACCTGCGTGCTTCATAGATGTTCTCTGGATGTTGTCTATTTGGACAGACATCCTGCCCATCCAGATGTTTCTTCGAGACGTCATTGGAAAATCTTCCTGATATTGAAATGTCCCTATCATTTCCCCTTTGGGAACATTCTTACCCCAGGTAAATCATGACTGTGGGCCAATGAGTCAGTCGTATCCCCTGGAGTGTCCCTATCTGTGATTCGGGAGTTCCGTCTGGTTTTTATGAAAGTGGCTTCATTGGCCCGTAAGCCTGCCGTGCCCTGAGATTGTCATCAGCCTGGAATACTCAGAAGGATGATGTCTCCGTGGGAGAGCCTGTGACTTTTCACAAGAAACACACTAAAATCACAGTCTTTTCTGCCTGCCCCAAAAATAATTACCTTTAAAGTTACAACGTGAACATTTTTGTCAGGAAGCGCACTCTCTGAGGAGCGTGAGCTGATAACTGTTGATGTCAGCCAGAGGATGTATGAGTAAGTCATGGCCCCAAGAGTGTTTGCAAGACACAGGTCTCAATACCATCCCAATTAACATCATTAGACAAAGATTAATTAGTTTACCATGGATTCATAGGGCACCTGGAACATGATCATTCATTAGAAAGGGAAAAAAAATTCCACGGTAGTTAGATGAGATATAATTCTGGAGTTTATGTAAGACCTGACAAAGCTTCAACAAGCTAATAATATTTTAACAAAGGTTTTAATAACACGGTGATGAGTAAGACCGATGGGAAAGCATTTGCAATTATGGTGTGACAGGCTCTTGTTCCTGGTACTATAAATACGAGAGTCACGGACGGCCACTCACGCTGCCGTGTGCTGGAATTATTTACTGTCTGAGGTCACTAACGCTTATTCTGGATCACAGGTTAATGACCCAACGTTTTTTTTCTAGAAGGAATGAGGGGCGTGTGTGTGCCCATGTGTGCTAAGTAAGTCAGTTGCTAATTCAGTTTCTCTGTTCATTAGGTCCGAGTCTATTTTCAGCGAATGATATCAATAACGCCGATAGGGCACACGGTATTGCCTATGGCCTCTGCGCAAGAGCGGGCTGTCTGTGGCTTCCCGTGCCAGGGATTTTGGCTTTAGCAATGAGAAACACAACACAAGGGGGACCAAATATTAAGCACCAGGAACCGAGAGAGAAGCCAGGAAAGGGATCTGTGAGAGAAGCCTTATAGGATCACCGTGCTCCGAAAAATCCAGCTGTAATAGAGAGAGAGAGAGAGAAGGAAAGCAAGAGAGAAAGGCTCAGCTGTCTCACTGAAGGCTGCCAGAGTCAGTCGGAAACAGTTTAATTTCATGCTCTGTCCGAGGCTAACGGCAGAAAGTACCTCTGTGTGGAGACCTGGAAAAGTGACAAAGGGGAGTTGTCAGTGCTGGACTTTCCAAGTAAAGCCTTGCCCATTCTTGAGAAATTTTAAGGCGCATGGAAACTTCTAGAATGGCAGAATGGTTAGTGACAGGACATTCTTCTAAACCTTCCTTCTTCCCTAATTATTTGCAAGGCAAAATGTAGCTCCTAGGGTAGGGAAATCTGAAACTGTAACACATTGACACTGACATTGACCTTGAGTTTCTGATGTGTCACGAGCGTTACTGGCATTATTTTGTCACTGAAGCCTCCTAGCAACATTCGAGTGACATTATTGTCTCTATGAAACATGCTACCCCGTGGAAAAAGTACCAGGTCCAGACAGTTTCAGCAGTGAATGCCTCCCAAACTTCAAGGATAGTGCTAGTGCTATTTAAATTATTACCTGGTTTTTACTTTTTTTGTTTATTTTTTAAAATTATTACCAGGTTTTTAAAAGAGTCCCTTTTTGGGGTACTTGGGTGGCTCCGTGGGTTGGGCATCTGCCTTCAGCTCAGGTCATGATTTTAGTGTTTGGGGATTGAGCCCCATGTTGGGCTCCCTGCTCAGTGTGGCACCTGCTTCTCCTTCTCCCTCTGCTGCCTCTCCCCCACTCACACTCTCTTTCTAAAATAAAATAAAATAAAATAAAATAAAATAAAATAAAATAAAATCTTTAAAAAATGAGTTTCTTTTTATAAAGTCAACAGTACTACAATATCAAGATAGGATGCACACGCACACACGCACACACGCACAGACACACATACAACCTCAGACTAATTCAAATTCAGAAATTTAGGTTGATTCATAAATATCAGCATGAAAACCCTCCTTAAAATAATAGCAAACAGCATGAAGAAGGAAGGAAAATATAATTCTCTGTGACCAAGTTTGATATGCCAGGAATACAAAGAAAGATTTCAATTAAAATATTATATATCTATCTGTTTGTCTTCCGGTGGAGGATGAGAGACAATGGCCGGTGTGGGGCACCCCCAGTGCTCCAGCATTTAATTACTCAGCAAGAGCTCCTGAAGACGGAGCTCATATTTTGGGTTTAGCTCTTTAAATCTTTACTTTAAGAAGATGTATTTTCTGTATATTTATAATGTGTAAATATACAATACAATGGTTTCCATCTTAATATTAAGAAGATAGTCAACCACCTCCCCCAAAAAAAACAAATTTGCAGAAGCACTTTACAAAGGATGGACAGAAGACCAGTAAGCACGTGGAAAGATGCTCAACGCCACTGGCCAGCCAGGAAATGCAGATTGAAATGACAAGAAGTGTTGCCTGGGCGGCACAGTTGATTAGGTGTCTGACTCTTGGTTTCAGATCAGGTCCTGATCTCAGGGTCTTGGGATCGAGCCCTGAGCCAGGCTCCACCCTCAGCAAAGAGTTTGCTTAAGACTCTCTCTCCCCTGTCCTTCCCCACCCTCCTAAATAAATAAGTAAATCTTAAAAAAACAAATAAAAGCACAAGGGACACCGAGATACGTGCCTCAGTACATCGAAAATCCCGTGTCTTTAGGCCTTTTAGCCACCCACCCCTCCATTTACTCCAGTAATCACTGACCTTGTGTCTGTCAATAACGTAAATTCGCTTACGTTTTACAAAACATTATATAAATTTACACTTCCACTCTTTGTGCCTGGTTTCTTTGGCTCAGCAAAGTGATTCCGAGGTCCACCCATGTTGTTACACGACCAGTGGTTTTACCGGAATGTAGGGTCCCACCGTACGGGCACGTCCGTCTGTCCTGCTGATCGGCACATGGGTCGTCCCCAGTCCAGATGGAACACAAATGACGTTGCTCTGAGCACATGTGTGCAAGTACTTGTGAGGACACATGTGTTTCTTTCTGTTGTGTAAACATCCGGGAGTGAAATCTGGGGCACAGGGTAGATGTGCCCATAGATTTACAGACACTGTTAACCCAGTTTTCCAAGGCGTGGGGTTGGACTGAAGCCAACTGAAATGTTTTCATCAAATGACATTCCACCTGTCCTAACTAGCTAACAAGATTTCCTCTCCAACACTGGTGAAGCGGTCTTTCTGAGGACACTGAAGGCCTCCATGCTGCCAGCTTCAAGGGTGGTCCTCAGGGTGCCGGGGGAGCGGTGCTGGGCGGGGGGGGCTCAGTCAGTTAAGCATCCACTCCAGGTCTTGGTTTCAGCTCAGGTAGTGATCTCAGGGTCATGAGATCGATCCCTGCATCAGGCTCTGCACTCAGCGAGCAGTCTGCTTAAGACACTTCCCCGGCTCCTTTCCCCCTGTGCTCCTCCTGCCCCACCACCAAATAAACAAACAAATAAAGCCTTGAGAAAACAAAGGTGGTCCTCACACTTATCCAACTCTGCCCCTCAGCCGGCTGGGAAGCAGCGGGTCACACCCTGTACCTTGGAGAGCTTCCTTTGCTTCCTTCCAAGGCTTCCCCTTGCCGTCCTGTTTTTTTCCCACTGCAGCCTGTCCTGTAGGATGCCTCCTCTTCTGAAGGTCCAAGTGCACTGCACGCTGCCATAGGAGTCAGTGCTTGGAGCTCCGGTCTCCCCACCCATGCCCCTTGTCGGGTTCTCCCGCGTGCCTGTGGTTTTAGACGCAGCAGGTTCTCTGACCTGTCTGCCCTTCCTCCGTCTCACGACCTATCTACGTGCCTCCCTCCCCTGCTCTGTCCGCTTCTCTTCATTCCTCTTCGCTTTTTATCTTTTCTGCCTGTGTCTAGCCCTGACCTCTTCATGTATGCAGGTACCTACTCAAGTTTTACCCGGCGGGTCTAAGAGGGGGTGTGTATTCAAGGAAGAACTCCTGATTTCACCCCCAACCCTACACCCTCAACCTATTCCAGTCCAGAGCCTCCCCTACCTCCATTCGCCAAGTTGCTTACATCAAAAATCCAAGTTGGTGTGAATTATCTTTTTCTCACACGGCCCAGAGCGAAGTTGCCAGCAAAGCTTTGGCTTCAATTTCAAAAGACAGAGGGAGACGGGCCACGTCTCTCAGCCTCCACGCTGCTTCCCCCGCTCACGGCATTGTCCACGCCCAGAAGGTTCTCCCAGCCTTCTTGTGTGCTCTTGCTTCCCGGCTCTCTGTCCTCTGTGCAGGGGTGGTCAGACTGACGTCTCTACGGTACAGTCAAATCACCCCACTCCCCACGCAGCATCCTGCTGTGGTTTTCACAGACTGAAGATCCCTGGGGATCCCACCATCAGAGGACGGGGTCCTGCATGGCCTGCCTCGGTTTGCTCCCCGCTGGCTCTCCTCTTCCTCCTCAAGTACGCCACACTCGTCCGGCTGCTGGGGTCTGCACTTGGCCTTCTCCTTTCCTGGAATGCTCCTTATTCAATCTTCTCACGAACCATCTTTGTTTTTCCTTAGACATCTGATCTCTTCAATGAAGCTCTCCGTGAAGTCATCCTGTCACAAGAAGTCAACAAGAAGTCACAAGAAGCTAAGAAGTTAGCTGGTCCCATTGTCCGTCTCTCACTAGGACACAGACCTGCATGGCCACGGACTTCATCTGGGGTGTCAGTCAGATGGTCTAGGCTCTGCCTACAAGTGACCTGAAAACCCTGCCTTGGATGCCGCACACGCTTGTTTCCCACTCCTGACAAGCCTGCGGTGGTCCAGATGGCTCCTCAGCACCACCGTCCCGCGTGTGGATGCGGTGGTGAGGCTGGGAGCTGCCCCGCCCCTTCTCGCGCAGCCTCTGGGACCCGCAGGCAGGACATTGGAAGAAACGAACCAGGCAAGGGCCCTCACGTACTCGGCTGACAACCGACCCAACGTTCTTCTTTTCATACCTTATTCACATCACGTGCCCCACGGCCACACCCGGCTCCAGCGCGTGTGGGTCTAGAGAAGGGACGGATTTGGACAGCCTCAGACATCTTCTCACCCACCTGCCCGTCCCCGTGGCCCCGGCACAGGACCTTGGTGACGAGTTCCTGGCTAAGGCTGGGTCCTCGACAGGTGCTTGTCCAGGAGGATTCCCTCTGTTCGGATCCTGGTTTTTCTGGCCGTGGAGGCGTGGTCCTGAGAAAACAAAACGCCTGTGGCTGTGCCTTTGGTCTGCGCCCTCCCCACTTCCTGCCGCCTTTGTCAGAGGCACAGTTTTCTCTCTCTCTCTCTCTCTCTCTCTCTCGTGCCGCACCTGCCCTCCGATTAGAAATGCTGTGTTCCGTGATTCATTAACACGGTAGTGTGAATTAGTTCCATATATCATCCTGCCAAGAAGAATTGATGTCACACACCTCACTTCCAGCCTGGGAAGAGCGTGTTTTGGTAAGGGGTAGTCCCCGGGTGCTTTCCAGCCACGAAAGAGAGGCACCTGCCTACTTCTAAAAGGATCGTTTTCTCCAACACTGTTTATCTTGTTACTTTTAATTACCTACCTACCCACTGATACCGTGCAAGTGATCTAAGCCCTGCACAACGGACTAAAGGTTAAAAAAAAGAAGAAGAAAAGAAAAAACCCAAGAACCTTGTTTTTGAAGTTGCTTAATTTTTGTGGTCATCGGGCAGGTGTTGTCCGGGTGTGGGAGATAGACCCAGCGGGCCGGAGGTCTGCGAGACTGTCGGCTCCGTTCATAGGCCACAGGGATGGAACAGAGATGCCGAAGGGCTTGTGCAGAGCCACACAGCTTATTGGGAGGGTTGTGCGTGAGAACCGCAAGTCCCACTTCTCGCCGAGAGCCACATTGTACAAAAAATAAGCAAACAAGAAAGCATACAATTTTATGTGTGCTAATGAGTTGGTTCTGTAAAATTCTTGAAGATGATACAAAAGTCTTTCTCAATTCAAATATGTCCATAGGGAAGCACTATCTTCTTATCAGGAAGAACATTATACTTAATCTATTATAATTGAGTGTGAATTTACGAAACAGACCGAAGCCGTGAGGTCTCCGTGTAACGTCCCCCTCTAGTCCTGGAGAGATGACACAGAAACCTTCATCTCTGAGAGGAGCCAAGTGGGATGGGAATAAACTTTTCTAGCAGTTCCAAGAGTCTAGATGTCAAGCTGTCAGAGTCGGCATCATTTGTACTTTGTAGGAGAACTGAGTTCTTGCCAGCTCTCAAGCAGGAATCACGGAGCCTATGTTTCTGGGATAATTAACAAAATAACTGAAACACGAGAGGGAAAATCTGGTTTCTTCTTCAACGACATTGCATTCTTGTTGTCTTACCTGCTTCAGCAGCCGTCGTGGGCACAGGGCACACCCCCGCCCTGTGAACGCCAGTCCCACCGCCTCTCACCAGCCATGAAGCCCTGACAAGCTGCCCTCTGGCTGCTTCCCCTTCTGCAAAACAGGGATCCTAGAAATAATGATACCACCCCTAGGGTTGTTGGGGGGCAATGTCTGAGCGCCGCCTGCCACCAGTCAGTGCTCAGGAAGCCCGAGTTTTGTGCTTTCCCCGTGAGTCGCTCACTGTTCACAAAGCGTCACCAGCAGGACGTGCGTGTGTTCTGTGGCGGGAATGGAATGGCCATCCCTCCTGTAGAAGGAGTTGGGGACCTCTGGAGATGCCCGTGGAGGCATCTCAGGCTTGAATTTCACGCGCGCAATTAGCTGGCTAGTATTACCAGAGCTCAGAGGTGTTGGAGGCCACCCCCCGCCCCAAATCACGCTGAAACCCTCTTTGTGATCTGCTGCTCCATGTGTGCCCAGGCCATGCACTGCTTGCTCAGGAGAGAGGCTGTGGGGTCACCTTCAGCCTCTCCACCAACAGAGCCCAAGGCCACGGAAGTGATCCTTCCAGACCAACGGGGCTGCGCACCGCTCTGCATAGAAGGAAACAAAATCAGGCAGCTCCCGTCCCCTAGGTTCCCCAGGTGAAGGCCCTCGGCCTCCTGGCCCGGGCAGGACTACCACACGCACCCCCTTTGCAGGGCATGGTCCTCGGTTCTGCCCGCCGGGCCCCAGCCGGATGCCCGCTCTGCTTCTGCTGCTCAGAACGCCCCACTGGGGGCTGGTCCCCGGGGAAGCTGCTCCCCGCGTGGCCTCCTCGGGGGGCTCCAGCCTGGACTGAGGAAGACGCCCTGTGGATTCGCACCCGCGGGATTAGAATTTCGTGTTGCCTTTACTGCCATTACAGTTTCTTTCGACATAATGCGGAGTAATGTCTGCCTTCAAATACGTTTGCTCTGAAAGATACGGTTTAACCGCGTCCCGACACCGCCACCAGAGGGGGAAGGTAGATTTCTTAAGGCGATTACATTATTTGTATGAGTCTGGATGAGCCTGTCTGGGCACTTTGACCCTCTCTGAGGGAGAAGGATCTAGGCTGCGTGAACACTAAGCGAAGCAAAGAGGGCAGAGCTGGGGGCTCAGGGTGGCCGGGGGCCCGTGTCCTCTGGCCGCGCTGGGCACACCTCACAGAGCTCAGAGGGCCACAGGGGGTGCAGTGGGGAGACAGAAGATCTGGGGGAGAACACGGGTTTCCAAACAACGTCGGTGTGGAATCTGCCGTCGGCCAACCGCCGACACCGTGCCCGCCCGCCGCTCCAGCAGCTCGCTGAGATGCGTGTGTGGTTTCTGCCGCAGAGGAGAGTTGAGATCCGCAAGGCTCATCCCAGCTGAGCCCCTGACCAGACGGAACTCCCGGGCCTTGTGTCTAACGGTTTCCTTTTCTCTGTATCATCTGCTTTGTGCGGATTTTAGGTTATGTCTTTTACGAGCAAAGAAGGAAGTTTTCTACATTTCTAGATGGTCTTGCTGGTTATTTCAGTTGAACCATCATCAGTAGAAGAGAAGCCACACCAAGGGTTTATTTTTCTTTAAAAGGGTAGAACATTGGTATTTATAATTGTAAGAAGAAGCACTCGGTTTGTTTACATCATTATATTTTCCAGACACAAAACACCCTCCCGTATAGAATCAGTAGAATTCCTACAGTTTTCCTGCCCACGGTGTGGGACAGATCTGGTGCTCCCTTGTCAACCTAAATTATGCGACAGGCAAAGAAGCAACCTCTACTTCGGAAATCTAATAATAATAATTGGAAAATACCGGGAAACGGAGAAGCATTCGATGATCACTTGATAACACGTTGGCCTTGGAAAACGTATGTAAAAAACAGGCATCGTGGGACCATGAAGGGCACCGCCGAACTCTGGGTAGTGCTGGGTGGCAATGTCACCCTTCGGTGTGTTTTGTCTAAGGAGGCACAGAGCTCGGGGAGGGCAGGGCCGGAAGGAAGCATGGCCAGGGGGAGGGACCGCAAGTCATCGTGTGCGTGTGAAGATGTCCCCACTTCCCGGTTTCCGAGACCCTGATGAGTTGGAGGATGTGTAGGCTGGAATCCTTTAAAAAAAAAAAAATTAAATATCTGTTTGGAACAACATGAACTAGCAGTGCTGTCAGGAGGACACTGTCTATAAATAGTGTCTCTATTCTAGCTTCCCACCACTTCCTCTCTGTGACATTTGGAAACCTCCTAGGGACAGAGCACTGGCCTTGGCTGCCTTCTCCTGCCCAGGCAACGCTGAGGGGGTGTCTGGCCCAGCCCAGGGGTGCCCCCATTACACAAACTCCGCAGATAAGGCCTCCTCTGCCTTTCTGGCTGGATCGATATTTACTGCTCCGAAGGTCTTCCCAGCATAGACCCAAACCTCAACCAAGTTTCTCCTTCTGCTCCCACCATGACCCCTGTGGGCCTTCCTGGTGGCACTGAGCTTGGACACGGACATCGTCTGCTTTCTCCACGTCCCCTGAGGGCAGGAACGAGGTCTCGTTTATCTTGTGTGCTGGGTCTGACCTTGGCACCCTGGACGACGAGTGTGCAATCTGCTTCTTGAACACGGGGCCCAGAATCCTTTCCAGGCCTTATGTCTCAACCTGTGGCCGGGGGACTGGGGCATCAGCCTCCCCCGAAACTGTTAGCAGTGCAGGATCCTCAGCCCACGCAGACCCCCGGAATCGGTCCGCGTGTGAGCAGACCTCAGGGACGCGCGCCCGCTGCCCTCGGAGATGGGCTTCCTCAAGCCCCGCCGCCTTCACTGCATTCTACAGGGGACCCTCCGGTCACGGCAGTCTCTGCCCCTGAGCGCTTGGTAGACAACGGGCTCCCCAGAAGGTGTGGGGACAAACAGTAAACTCGGGAAGCTCTTCCTCACGCCTTGGACGCCCCCACCATTCGCTGAGAGACGCGGAGTCCCCAGTCTGAGCAGTCATTTCTGTAACGCCTCCCAACGTTTCCAAAAAAGAACACGACCGTCGAATGCGCTGGCGTGTCCGTCCAGTTCCCAGCTGAATCTCACAGAGATGCTGACCCGCGCGTCACGAGAAGCTGCCCGTTACTCGCTCTGAAGGGGAAGAGCGAGGACACACTTGCCGCCCTGCCGCAGCCACGAACTCCCCGGACACGGAACCCAGTTTTGTGATCCGTGACCCACAGGTCTGCGTTTCTCTCTGTCCACACCCCATCGCACACCACACCGCCCTTGGTGGTCTTACACGCGCAGACACAGACGCACACACAGACACACATGTGAGGAGGTTCTCCCGCGTGTGTGTTAAAATAACATCTAGGGGTGCCTGGATGGCTCAGTGGGTTAAAGCCTCTGCCTTCAGCTCAGGTCATGATCCCGGGGTCCTGGGGTCGAGTCCCGCATCGGGCTCTCTGCTCAGTTGGGAGCCTGCTTCCCCCCACCCCCACCTGCCTCTCTGCCTACTTGTGATCTGTGTCAAATTTTTTGATCTTTAAAAAAAAACAATAAAATAGCTATTATTGGGCGCCTGGGTGGCTCAGTTGGTTAGGCATCTGTCTTCGGCTCAGGTCATGATCTCAGGGTCCTGGGATCGAGCTCCGCATCGGGCTCCCTGCTCAGCTGGAAGCCTGCTTCTCCTTCTCCCACTCCCCCTGCTTGTGTTCCCTCTCTCGCTGTGTCTTTGTCAAATAAATAATAAATCTTAAAAAAATAACAACCGAGGTTATACTACTTTCCACCACATGTGATTCTGCTTTGGAATTACTCCGTTACTTTGCTCCCACTGCATTTAACGCTCAGCCCAAGGGCGCCCGAGCTGTGAGTTTGTGTCTGTTTTCCTCAGAGACCGGGCAGGTCCCGCTGGCAGCTAGCAGGACTTCTGCACACGGTGGCCTAGCCGAAACGCGACCCCTGGGGGTGCGGGGGCTGACGTGTCCTCGAAGCCAGCCCGTCCCGCAGGAGGAGGCTCCCCGGGGGGTTGACATACAGTCGTCCCCCCCACCTCGTTTGTGGCTTTGCTTTCCGCGGTCTCAGTGACCCGAGATCACGCGCAGCAGGTGACCCCCCAGTGGGAGGTCAGGAGGTCGGTAGTAGCCTAACGTAGACGCCGTTGGGAGCGCGACGGCGGGTCCGCGCGGCGAGGAAGAGCGAGCGGGGACAGCTGAGAACCGGGCCAGAAGGACGGATCTTAAAATGCTGAAAACGTGGAAGTGATGATTTTTTGAATTTTATTCAAACACACCTAAAATGGCATTCTTCACAGGCCTGGCAGCCCCTTCCTGCCACGGGAGGGAGACCCCAGGTGTGTTTAATTTGCCCGCATCCTTGGGTCGGGCCCCGGGACACCTGCTCCTCTTTCTTAGGGAGAATATTTGGGAGAGACAAGCACTCAGCTCATTTCACTCAAAGCCTAACTCGTCTTCTGCACGTCGGACCTGCTGAGCTCTGGGACAGCTGAAGTGGTGCAGCCCCCTATGGGGGCCTGTCTTGGGGCTCCTCACCGGTCTCTGCCGTCTGCCATCCGGGGCTGGGTCTCCCCCGCGGTGGCTCCGGGCTGTGCGTGAAGGCGCCCCTCTCCAGGACCCAAGTTCTGCGGCCCTGAGGAGAGCCGGAGGGACGTCTGGCCTGAGCCATGGGGGGGGGGGCAGCGCTTTCTTCCCAGCGCCCCCAAACACTGGCCTCGGGGTGGGGAGACAGGGTTGTGAGCGCGGGGTCAGATAAAGACACACACACCTGTTTTAAAACCCTTTAGCAAAGGGACTAGATCGCAGACCTCGCTATGTTTCCTGGGGTCCGTGTTTGCAAGCACTTAAACACCCCATTCCCGGTGGACGGACTTTCCCACCATGTGCACACGGGCTGGGGGACCAACCTGGATTTCTAACTGCCCCTGGGGCACTCTGATGGCCGTCCGGGGGGAGTCACAGCTCCGGGAGCCCCCGCGGCTGAGCCACCTCCATGACCCCGGCACGGCATGTTCCCACCACCCCAGAGGGACAGGCGGGCGCCTGTCAGTGGCTTGCCAGGACCACCGACCCGTTTCCCACGTGGACACAGTCGCTGTCCACCAGGCCTGGCGGTGGCAGCACCGTGACGCGGGTCGCAGTCGCCTCCTCTGATCCCTGAGCGGTGCGGCCTCTCCACGTAAGCATCTTGGATGCTGTCGGCTCGGCTTAAGCTGGAGGAGACTGGTGGCCTGAGCTTCGCCTGGGAGCACGTCTCAGGTCGGTCCAGCAGACCCGTCCCTTCGAGGGCCACTCGGCTTCTCATCGTCACGGCCAAACCGCAGCTCAGACCTTCTCATTCTCCTCCGGGAGGGACTGGGTAGGACAGAAACTCCGGATTCCAAGCATGCGACACCGCAGTCGCCGAGACCCGTGGGAGCGACAGGGACCCGAAGGGAGCCTCTCTGGGGACTGGTCGCACCCTGTGACTTGGTTTCTGGGTGGCTTTTGAGCCGGTCTCGTCGTGCCTCTAACACACAGCGGCCTCGCTGGGCAGATCAGTCGAATGGCTCCTTAACTGGCTGTAAGGGCGGCGCCGGAGCCCTGGTGAGTTTAGGACGCTTCTGACTCACGCTGATGAGTCCTGGAAAAGGGTGTTCTCTGCGGCATCCGGGCAGGGCTCCCGCCTCGCCTCCTTACTCAGCGCTGGGGATTTGCGCAGAGGTGCTCACGCACGGCACGGGTGTCACCCTCTAGACCACCGCCCTCTCCCAAGTGCCCTGGGCTTCCTGTGCTTTCCTGCAAAGGAGTGCGGGCTTGAGGTAAAGATTTTCCCTTCTGGGTACCTTGACCTGAAGCCCCTCGCAGCCTCCTGTTCCTGTCATTCCTGGAATCTTGCGAGTAACGCCTGCTGTAGGAAACCGCCGGCTTGCTACCTCTGTTTTATTCCCCGTCAGAAACCTTCCCATTTCTCTCCAGCAATATCCTAGAGCTCTCTGCGGGTTTTTCCAAGATGCCTCTTAAAGCTCTTCCAAACCGTCAATTTCCCCATTCGTGTTAAATTCCCATAACCATTTCTTTTCATTTTCCTTTAGAAAAGAAGTGGGGCTAAATTCATGCCATACATATGCTTTTTTGACTGTCTGAATTTTGAAAATATTCTTGAATTATCTGCTGCAGGAATTTCATCTTTAACTTAGACGAAAAGAGTATTAACCTTTATAGAAATAAATTTTGCAGACTAGGAAATGTCATAAATGCTAGTTGGTTTAATAATAGAAATACTGTCAAAAAGAATTTCAAATTCTGATTAATTAAAAAAATTATTAAGATTATTAGGTGTCCGAAGTTCCATTATATGTGTGCTAAAATCAAGAGAATAGCCAGACTCTTTCGTACACTGTGTTTTCCAAAGGCTGCCATACCGGTGTGTGACCCAAACCCTCACAGTGCCGTGGTGACACCCTTTTCTTGAGACTTGGGCCTGGTACCTTCTCCCTGCTTGTAACTGCTTTAAGCAGTAGAAAGTGCTAGAAGTGAAGCTGTGTGTCTTCCGAGGCTAGATGGGAACATGAAATACGGCCTCTTGCTGTTTCTTTCTCTCAATGGTTGTCCTCGGAGCCCAGCCTCTGTGCGGTGAGGAGTCTCTGCAAAACTGTTCCTTGTCCGCTACCCTGCAGATCTCAGAAGGAGTCCCCGAGGGTCCTTGCTCCCGACCTTGCGGTGTTCTGGATAAGCTCCGCATGCCAGGCGGCAAAGACATGCCACATCCCACGAATTCTGTTGGAATTCCTGGCCACAGAAAGCATGGCGGATAAATGATTATCATCACATCAGATCCTTAATTTTAGAGTAATGTAATGTAGTGATTTGTAGATAGCAATAGATAACTTGCACAGGCTTTCAAAGTTCCTTCATGTAGTATGTAAATCACAGGTAAATGTAATTTGTCCATAATTAAATGTGAAATATATACAGATCCCAAGTATTTAAATTTTACCTTCATGATCGTCACAGAGATTAGGAAAATATATAGTATGCTTCTTCTGTAATTCCAGTTCTAAAATATGCATATATTTACACACAGTTAAGAAACCTCAAAATGTAAACATAATTTTGTAGGAGGGAGCACTTGTCTTATTGATGCTTTTGCTTATAAACTAACTTTGTTCTTTATTTTGCATCTGCGCGGTGAGGGGCTACACGTGTAATCGACTGAACATTCGTGCCTGACACTGATGAACGCACCCGCTGGGGACACACACTCATGCCGTGGGGGTCGTGTGTGGCTGCTGGGAGACGCATGTCCGCGCTTAATCAGAGTTCAGTGTGGGTTTTGCGTCACCTGGACTTGACGTAAGACATACGAGTGTGTGTACATTGAGTATGATACCTGTGTGAAGTACGTTAGATGGGGTATATGTGTGTACATGCATGACGTGTAAAATCGAAGTGCACGGGCCTGTATATGTGTGTGTCTGTGTGTGCCCGTGTGAGATACACAGGTTAACCAGGTGATCGCTGAGCAAATAATGACCCAAGGTAATGCATATATCGTCACATGGACTGACATGTCGTATGTGTCTTAAGACTCAACTCCGAATTCTGACGCATATGTCAGTTGAAGCCGCGGATTCTGGTCAGACGCTGGTTGCTCACGGGGCTGCTTCAGATTAACTTTGCAAACACGGTGACCACAGGGAGGGCTGTGGGTGGGTGAGTCTGGCTCTCGGACACATTCGGAGACTCCACGGAGCTGAGGACGTGTACATTTCTTACAGGTATGCTTTTTTGTTTGTTTGTTCTGTGAAATCTAACTCTCAAAATTCAACTTTACGTAGGTTTATGGCAAAGTATTTCTAGTTCTTTTCAGACAATGACGTTGATGAAAGTTTAAGCATCCAATCAGCATGAATTTTCAGATTCAAGTATGACTGAGCTACAGGTCTGCTCTGTGCCGTCCCTGCACGCCGGGACTCTGCCCGTGTCCCGTGGTCACTCCACTAACGCCTGAGCTCACTCCTGCGCCACGGCCCACACTAGATGTGCAGACAAAGAGCATTTGTCCCAGATGCTCTCGCAATTCCGTTTTGGGCCCGTTCAGCGTCTTGCTGTTTATGCTGCTTTGGAGCGCTGGTTTCCTTCAGTTCTCCACCTAAAGATTGTGTCACGGCAGAGCCTGGCATCTTAGGAGGAGACAGGAGCTGGGGACCCTGAGAAGGGGTACAGAGACATGTCCCGCTAATTCACTCTGGCCCAGAGGCCCCAGCGTGGCTGCCACTATGTGCACGTGTCCCCACAAACGAGACCTCTTGTAGGCGCGGGCTGCTGGGTCCCACACAGTGGGCAGAGATGGGCTTCCCTGAGCTGCGTGGATGAGTCCCCTGGACCTGGAGAAGGATATGCTGGGTTGTTACTCAGAAGGTGGCTCCTCCCCGAATCTCAAAGGATTTCCTTTCGCACGTGTACAATAAAAACCGACAGCATGAAGTAACAAATGCGTTCCTAACCAGAGAAAGATCTGTTTGTGCTCTGCCAGTTCTTAAATGCTTGGGATGGAGAGGGGCTGCAGACTCACAGAGCCTGGCTGGGCCCAGAGTCCTGGCCTCCTGCTTTGTACCATGGTGTCCCTACAACAGGTGTCCCGGCGCCCCTCATTCTGGGGAACGTGGGACAGTGTAAACCCCACAGTGGATGTGCACGTGTGAAGGTTAGCGAGCTCAAAACTGACCAATGCTGAGCGCTGTGGTTGAAGACCCAATGTCGATTTTCTTTTTTTTTTTTTTATCTTTCAGTATATTTTGTGTCAATTTTTTAAAATTAAATTATTTATTTTCAGCATAACAGTATTCATTATTTTTTCACCACACCCAATGCTCCATGCAATCCGTGCCCTCTCTAATACCCGCCACCTGGTACCCCGACCCCCCCCCCCCCCCCCCGCCACTTCAGACCCCTCAGATTGTTTTTCAGAGTCCACAGTCTCTCATGGTTCACCTCCCCTTCCAATTTCCCCCAACTCCCATCTCCTCTCTATCTCCCCTTGTCCTCCATGCTATTTGTTATGCTCCACAAATAAGTGAAACCATATGATAATTGACTCTCTCTGCTTGACTTATTTCACTCAGCAGAATCTCTTCGAGTCCCGTCCATGTTGCTACAAAAGTTGGGTATTCGTCCTTTCTGATGGAGGCATCATACTCCATCGTGTATATGGACCACATCTTCCTTATCCATTCGTCCGCTGAAGGGCATCTTGGTTCTGTCCACAGTTTGGCGACCATGGCCATTGCTGCTATAAACATTGGGGTAGAGATGGCCCTTCTTTTCACTACATCTGTATCTTTGGGGTAAATACCCAGGAGTGCAATTGCAGGGTGTTAGGGAAGCTCTATTTTTAATTTCTTGAGGAATCTCCACACTGTTCTCCAAAGAGGCTGCACCAACTTGCATTCCCACCAAAGTGTAGGAGGGTTCCCCTTTCCCCACATCCTCTCCAACACATGTTGTTTCCTGTCTTGCTGATTTGGGCCATTCTAACTGGTGTAAGGTGGTATCTCAGTGTGGTTTTAATTTGAATCTCCCTGAGGGCTACCAACTGTCGATTTTCACTGGGCAAATCCTGGCACGGGTTCCAAGGTGAAGACTTGAGCGAAGGAAGCTTTCTTTCCGCCGCGGCCTTTTTCTTCCCTTCCCTTCCCCTCCCCCCTCCCCGCCTCCTCCCCTCCCCCTCCTCTCGGTCTCCTGCTCTCTGTCTTTCTGCTTTGTGTCCTTTTCTCTTTCTTATTATCTTTTCGGTCCAAGTGCTTAATGTCTCCATTAAACGCATTCCCAAAATGTGACTCTGCTGCACAGTGCGCAGTAACTCGGCTCTGGTCTCTAACTAGGGCAGACGGTCCTGTGCCGCCCGCATTCGGTTTCTGCTCAGCAGCCCCCGCAGAAAGGAAAAGGCTGTCCGCGGAGAATAGTCTTCCTTCGCTGGTGCAGAGACAAACGGGTCTCTCTCTCTCTCTTTGACATCTGTCAAAACCTTGCCAGAAACCAAGGACAACCAGGCCTGCTGTGGTTTTATTTTATCCATGAATCACTATCAGAAAGGACTGGTGCCGTCGACTCTTAAGCTTCTTGGATTTTTGAGATGTTTTTCAAACCAGCTAAAAAGATTATTTTATCAGTGACCTTTGTAGACTAACTCTGTAGTAAACAGGAAAATATTCCGCCGCTATGAATTATGTAATACTTTGAAATTGTCTAGACAGTGTTAGGAGGGTAACAGATGGAGCAAATTCTTGGAAATGAAAAGCAATTTAGCAACAGAATTCTAGACCGGGATGATGTCCATCGCTCCCTCTGTCCCCCCCAATTGGCTCCTCTAGGCTTTGGTCCCAAGACACAAGGGTCTACCTGTGGTCAGCCAGGTCTACTCTTGCCATGACTGAGTAATGGGGCGCGAAGTCAGCCGTGTGCTCATGGGTCCCATTTCTCTCCAGTCCTCTTGCTGCCTGGTAAGCTTGTAACCGGGAAAGAGCGGAGGGTGTCCCGTGCAGGTGGGCCCCGCAGCCGCCCTCGTGATGTCCGAGCCTCACCCACACCATGGGGACAGAAGCGAGGACGTGCAGCGACACCTTCAGGTCACGTTGCTGTTTAAACGCAGACACCATCTTCCCCACTGTGGTGCGTTTTCCTCGCGTTCTGGAAAGCGGCCCGTGCCCCTCAGCTTGTCTTCGAGCCAACGTCTGTGGTGGGAGTGGAATTAAAGCTAGGGGACAGACTGAGTCACCAGCCGGCACTTCCAGAGAAATCAGATAAATGCCTGTGACCCTGTGACCCGCAGAGCCCCTTCCCTGCGAAGACAAGCGCAGACAAACCCGTGAGCTGGGGTCCGCGGAAGCCACCAGGGAATGCGCCAAGTGTCCTCCCCGTGGGACCACATGCCCCGCAGGTGTGCCCCGCACGTGAGGAGGGGCTGAGCCCTGAGGATAGGGTCCCCCCCCGCCCGCGTCCACACAGGGCCAGAGCGACCCAACGATGTGAAAGGTCGGGTTCCCCTGGTGCCCGTCGTCCGTGGTCCGCCCGCAGGTGAGGCGGGAGCTGACGGCGGACGGTGGTAAACCCCGCACAGGTGGGGAAGAGGACCCCGCTGAAAGCAAGGTGGGAAAGGGCCCTCCTCGGAAGGGGTGCGTAGGGCAGAGGAGAGCGCGTGAGGCCAGGCTGGGCCGGGCAGCTGGAGCCCAGGGCGGGGTGCAGCCTGGTGCCCCGTGAGCGTGAACGGGGCTCAGGCGGCCCCATGAAGACGCCCTGGCCCCACGGTGCGCTGCGAGCAGGGTCGCCCCTCTGTGGGTCTGGTCCCCCATTCTGTGGAGGCCGGGAGGGCAGTGCCACGTGGGGCTCCCCCAGCACACGGGGACACAGGTGCTTGTGTGCCGACAGCTGATGTGGAAATCCAGCAGCGGCGCGGAGCCCCACAGGCCGTGACCTCTCCAGGGACCCGAAGCTCGGCCCTGCACGCGGCCAGCTCCTGTCGCGGCTCCAGGGGCGCAGGGTGCTGGGGACCGGGGGTGGGGTGACCTCACAGCCGCTCTGACCTCCAGGCCCCCTCTGGGTGCCGTGAAAGCTCCAGGAAGTTCGAGTCGCTGGCAGGTGCTCCCGGGGTCAAGCCGCGAAGGCAGGAGTCTGGGCCCCCGCAGGCGGGGAATGCCGTGGCCCCCAACATGGAATCGTGTCTGCCTGTGAGCAACCGAGCAACGGCTCTCCTAAAGGAAGCAAAACAAAGCAGCAAAATCCCCGTGTCTCTAGAGCTTCCTTTCGGAATTTTTTTTCCTAACTGAGGATCCCTGAGGTTTGCCATCTGCAGGCACCACGGATTCTCTGAGTCCCAAGGTCACGGGCTAGAGGTTGCCCCTCCCCGGGTGGTACCACCATCTCCAGCACCTGGGGAGTCGGAGTCAGGGCAGGGGTGCAGGGGTGTGGGGTTTCCAGCGCTCCCAGAAAGGCTCTGATGAGAGAAGTAGGCTTGGAACTGATTGGGGACAGCCCTGGGAAACTGCGTCTTAGAATAACCATTTTTCAGAAACCTTTGTAAGACATGCAGGGACTTGTTCCTCCGGGCGAGCTCTTTCTCTGCTAGGAAGAAACAAACATGGGGTGGATGCTGATCCGGCAGGGAAGTGGGGAACGTTGCGAACAGAGACCCGCTCCGGTCCTTTTCGTGCCCTTCAAGCAGGAAGCCGGCAGCTGGACCAGCAGCGCCAGTGAGAACGCACGGAGAAGCCCCAGGGTCACGTGCCTTTCCAGCTTCTCGCCTGTCCTCGACTGGAATTAGCGTCCTTGGGGCTGGAGCCCCAGAAACATTGCCAGGGTCTTTATGCAAGTATTCAAGGGAACGGACACCACCAGCTTTTTCCAGAAGCCTTTAATAACGTCCCCTCTCAGCAGCATGTCCCCAAACCAGGCAGCACCGTCCCTCCCGGCCGATTTCGGCTCTCTCTGTGCTGTGACTGAGCGCCACACTGCATTTGGAGAAGACCGTCCACTCTCCAGGCCGGTGGCTGGATCTGCACTCGCCTCTGAGCCCGGCGCGCGTGCCACAGGACTGCTGCAGAAGCGGAGGACCGGAAGATGATGAAGGTGGTGGGGTTGGCTGAGGCCTCCCTGGTCACCGCTTAGACAGAGCCGCCCTTCGGGGTATGTTAGTGTTCACGGGGTGGGGTGCTCATTTGTGCGTATGACTGTCGTGTGCAAATATAGTTACAGTTACACAGCAACAGTTCACACTGCTGGCCTCAGGATAAAAATGAAGGGAAAATGGGTTCGTATATTTATGCTCCCTCTGTGTTGGCAGCTTGGGATATAACTGCAAAAAATTAAATCTGTAAAGTGTTTTATCATTTGAAATGGATGTCACAGCAGCGCCTGGGTGGCTCAGTCGGTCAAGCGTCCGACTCTTGATTTCGGCTCAGACCATGATCTCAGGGTCGTGGGGTCGAGCCCTGTGTCGGGCTCTACGCTCAGCCCACAATCTACTTGAGATTCTCTCTCTCCCTCTTCCTCTGCGCCCTGCCCCACCCCCAGCCAGAGGGCGCGCTCCCTCTCTCTCAAATAAATAAGTCTTTAAAAAAAGTAGAATGAAAGGGGTGTTGCTTACAGGATTGCTGCCTTCATACCTCATACACTGACCAGCGGGTTGATTTTGCTCCCCCCATTCCTCCCCGCCGTGGAGAGATCGTGGATCCGTCCCTTCTCCCTGACGTCTGAGACTGAGGTGGTGGGGGTCACCATGGGCTGGTGGTCCACATTCTCAGCCCTTTTGTAAGAAGCCTGGAATCTGAGCTACAAAATGAACAAGAAGAGCGATCTCTCCGGAGGCCATCAGGACCTGCCCCGAGTCCCTCAGCTCGCTCGCCCGGTGCCGAGAGGTAGACCAGGTGAGCTCGGCTGGCTCTCCTGAAGGGGTCTGGTCCTGTGCACAGGCTCCCCCCGAGCCTCCCCTGCACCCTCACACGCTCAGACCCTCCTTAACTCGGTCTCAGCGGAAGCACCGTTTCTTTTTGGAAGCGCTTCCTAGCTGCCCCAGCGGGAGTTGTGTTCTACTCTTGGCCCTCATGGTGCACACGTGTCATATGTGCTTGCCCGGGGCGTGTCCGAACTCCTGTCTGGCCGCCCTCACCGATGGGGGCCGTGCTGCTCCCCACCGGCCCAGGTGCTGACGCAGGTGCCCCTGACACAGAAAACCCACGCATGTTTGATGACGGAGTGGATGAACCCAGTGAGCCCCGAGCCGGAGATGTCCACGCCCAACGCACGACAGAGTTTTGAGGATGAATTAGAGTTTTCCCCCAAAGAGCAGAGAACAGCTCCACAGGCAGAAAACCAATATACGCAGAGATGCTGGGCTGTCGCTCACTGTCCCCGGGGTCCCCAAGAGGCCTCGACTGTGCGTTGAGGGCCCCTGAGCTGGAGAGGAAGGTGGCTGCGGAGGGCAGGCAGGAGGCAGAGTTTCCCAGCGGGGCGTGGGGTGGACAGTCCTGCTTCTATGATGGTCCCTGCCCGAGAGACTCAGGCAGGTGACATGACCCAGAGGTTCTGAACTCGGGGCCTGTGGAGTCACCCCGTCCCGAGTCTCCTGAGTCTTTCTACAGCTGACTTGTCCAGGTCCCAGCCCTGAGGCCGGGCAGGTGGCCTCCCTCCCGGCGAGCGTGCTCTGGCGATCGGTACCAGTGTTCGGTTTAGCCATCGAGCACCTGGTAGGTGGTTCTCTGGGATCTGCTGTCCAGTCGGGGAGACTGGGCCCAGAGGCTACGTGGCTTTTACGAGGTCGTGGGGATGCTGACCGGCAGGGGCCACTTCCTCTCCTGTCCACGCCCTGTGTGTGCTCGCCAGAAAGATGACAGAGTGACTCCTGACGCCCTCCTCGCTCCCGGGCGGTTTTTCCTCACCTGGGGCTCTGTGCTGCACAGATAAACTGGCTCACGCCTGAGTGTTTTTCAAGTGGCTGTTCCGGGTTGTTTCTGGTAACGTGGCCTTGTTCCTTCCCATCTGAAAGAGGCTGGAAGGTCCGCCTCCAGGAGGGCACAGAGGGCGAGGTGGGAAAGGAATGACATTTTCCTCGTGCCTGGGAATGAGGCCCTTGAGCTGGGGGTCTGCTCCGTGTCCTGCCTGGAGCCTGCTTGGCACGCGGGGACACCCCGTGGGCAGGGACCTGTGTCTGTGCTCCTGTGAGCAAGTCTCAGATGGGATGATGAGTATAACTGGATTTTTTTTTCTGTGTCTTTGACCGGCCCTCACGTTCCATCCAACGGGTTGACAGAGGTCGGCATAGAGCCAGAAGTTGTTTACGTGGAAATGACCTGTGGCTTCTCAGGATTCTCAATCCTTGGCTCCAGTATTATTGTTTTTAGTATTTTTTTTAAAAGATTTTATTTATTTGAGAGATAGAAAATGAGTGGTGGGAGAGGGAGAAGCAGACTCCCCACTGAGCAGAGAGCCCGACGTGGGGCTCCATCCCACGACCCGGAGAGCATGACCTGAGCCGAAGGCAGACGCTTCACTGACTGAGCCACCCAGGCCTTCCTTGTTTTTGGTATTTTGAGGCAATATGAGGTAAGCTTGAACTCAGATGACCGAAGGTCACATTCTTTCTTGGAATTTTCGGAGCCGCATGGTCTTGGGGAGTCTGTAAGGTCAGGGCCAGGAAAGCCGTCCGTGTGGTGTCCTTGCATTACAGCAGGCGCAGGGCTCACGTGCGAAGGAGCCGTCGAGTCCGACTCTCAGACACAGACGCGTGTGAGCCACTCACCTCGTCTCCTTGGTGTAGCTCCATGGAGGGGCATTAAGCTGCCTACCTAAACCCGAAGGACATCTGGGGACCAAAACAAACCCCCAGTGTGAAAGCACTTTGTTTCCTCCCAAGCACCTGCGGATGTGCCCGACTGTGGTCCCCTCGGAGCACATCGCTGACTCCCCATTCATGGGATAAGCTGGCAAAGAGGCTCTGCTGGGAGCAAGACCAAGTTCGAGCCGCTCAGCCAAGCGCCTGCTCCCTTGTGGGGGTCCTTGTGGCCCCTGCGAGCATGAGCAGGGCAGCCAGCACAGGGCTCACTCACAACCCTGTGCCAGAATGACCTGTGGCCACAAATCAGAAATTCCACCACCCAGGACCCTTCCACAGGACCCTTCTAACAACGTTTTCTTAATTTTTAATAAAACGCTGGCATGTGTCTGTATAACTGAGTCTGAGCAGCGATTGAATCAAATTATAACTCCTACTAGTGACACCATTTTCTCCACTGAGTAATTTTTGATTAAGGACCAATAATTCTACTTAAGAATTATGTTGGACCATTTTCAATGTTTTCGTCATACATCTAGAGCTAAATTATTAGGGCTGCATTTTTTTTTATTGTCCCAGGCTATGTGTTAAACACAAAATATATATGTATTCTGAACTGAGCTGTAAAAATTTGCCAGTATGTATTGGAATAAAATTGTATTTTCCAAGAACAAGCTTTGATCAAAAGGCAGGATTTTATTAAAGGACTGCAAATACATTATAGCCCTTCTTATGTGTGTGTCTACGTGTGTATGTGTGTAGACTTAAAGAGATAGAGTCTCTGGATGGATTCTGAATTATGTTCCGCCTAATTCATACATTGAAACCCTGAGTCCCAGAACCTCAGAATGAGACTTTACTTGGAAATATGGTCTCATAGATGTCGTGAAGGCAAGATGAGATCATTAGGGTGGGCTCTAATTCAGTCGGACTGTGTCCTTATAAAAAGGGGAAATTTGGACACAGAAGCACATACACTGAGAAAGCCAAGTGGAAGTGAATGAGGCAACCAGCGCGGTGTGTCCACAAGCCAAGAAATACCCAAGATCATCCGCAAGCTGCGAGAAGCTGGAGGAAAGGGACCAGAAACCAACCTGCCCGCACCTGGTTCTCAGACTTCTGCTTCCGGAGTGTGAGAGGATAAATTTCTAGTGTCCCGGCGACAGGCTCTGCTACTTTGTTACAGAAAGTAACAAAGTATATTTGTTCCAGGAAACCAATGTAAATGTATAGATGATGGAGGGAGGGAGGAGGGAGGGGCGGAGGGATGATGGATGACGGCTGAGCGACAGAGTTTGCAACCCTCTTGACATCCACAGCCCTTCTCTTATCTGTGTTAACATACATATTTTTTTCTTGAAGTAAGTGTACATTCAGAGACGTGCATGTATCACACACACACAGCTGATAAAAGTGCGCACACCTGCTCCTCCCACCTCACGTCCAGCCTGAGGAACAGAACGTGACCAGTCCCTCACGAGACAAACCATGAGAGACTATGGACTCTGAAAAACAATCTGAGGGTTTTGGAGGGGCGGGGGTGGGCAGATGGGTGAGCCTGGTGGTGGGTATTAGGGAGGGCACGGATTGCATGGAACCCTGGGTGCGGTGCATAAACAGTGAATTCTGGAACTCTGAGAAGAAATAAAAATAAATAAATAAAAAAAATTTTTTAAAAAGAGGCCATTCTTATGCCTCTCTAGTCACTAATCCTCTGCCTTCCCCAGGGCTACTCCCAATTTCTATCAACATTAGATTAATTTACTAATTTGGAAATGTGTAAATAGAATCCTATGACATGTACCAGTTTGTGCCTGACATTTTCTCCTTGAATGTGATGCATCCATGGCGTTGAGTGTAGCTACGTTTCATTCACTTTCATTGAGAGATAGTATCCCACTGTGTGAATACATCACAATGTATTTATCGTTTTACTCCAGAAGGATATAGTGGTTGTTTGCAGTTTGGAACTATTACCAACATTATTGCTAGAAGTATTTTCATTGAAGTCTTTGATGGGCATTTCTATGCATTTTGGGTGAATGTCTACAAGGAGCAGAATTGCTGAATTGTGGAGTATGCAATGTTAAGGATTAGAAAATACTACCTATTGTATGAGAGTGCCAAGTGTCTACATGCCCCCCAACACTGAACCTGCCACTGTATCTGTTCTCTTGCTCTCTCCCTTGCGTACTAGCTTCCCTCTGGCCTCCCACTCTCTGTCTCTTTTCCTTCCTTTCCTTTCCAACTTTTCCAGTTATTACAGCTGTGGCCACTCCAGTGAGTAAGTATCATTATCTTACTTCGTTTTATTTTCATTTCTCGCTGAGTTGAGTGTCTTCTCATGTACCTCCTGGCTGCTTGGGCATACTTTTCCATGAAGGACCATTTCAAGTCCTTTTTTTTAAGTGTTTTTTTTTTTTAAAGATTTTATTTATTTATTTGACAGACAGATATCACAGTAGGCAGAGAGGCAGGCAGAGAGAGGGAGTGAGAGGAGGAAGCAGGCTCCCCGCTGAGCAGGGAGCCCGATGCGGGACTCCATCCCAGGACCCTGAGATCATGACCTGAGCCGAAGGCAGATGCTGAGCCACCCAGGCGCCCCTTTTTAAGTTTTTTAAAAAATCATTTTTCCTTACAGATATATAAGAGTTCTTCAAGAACAAGCACCTTCTTAGTTATGTGCATTTTACTTTACCCATGAGCAGAAAGAAGTTTTTTTTTTTTAATTTTTATTTATTTATTGAGAGAGAGGTAGTGAGAGAGAGCATGAGCGAGGAGAAATCAGAGGAAGAACAGACTCCCCATGGAGCTGGGAGCCCGATTCGGGACTTGATCCCAAGACTCTGGGATCATGACCTGAGCCAAAGGCAGTCGTCCAACCAACTGAGCCACCCAGGCGTCCCAGAAAGAAGTTCTTAATTTTAATGAAGGACAGTTTATCTTTTCTCCTCCATTTCTGGGTAGCACACTTTGTATTCTGTTTAAGAAATATTTGCTTACTCCAAGGTCATAAAGATGCCTTACATTTTATGTTTCGGTCTACAACCCATCTAGAATTGACTTTGGCGTATGAGATGAGATGGGAGTCAAAATGTCTTTGTAAAACACGGGCACGTGGCTGGTTCTCAGCGTTTACTGACAAGACCACCCTTTCTCCCTGCATACCACCTCATCACTCCGATACTTGACAAATGCACACGAGTGGTCTATTTTGTCCATCCTGTGACAGCAGCACACTCTGCTCACAGTTGTAGTGTAGCAGGTCTTGATATCTTCTAGGAGTTCTCCAATTTTTTCAACATTGCCGTACAGTGTTATTTTAGTGTCCGGTGTTCAGTATAGTGACTGGACAATTCTATTTATGACTCAGTGCTTGTCATGGTGAAGTGTAGTCACCTCTGACACCAAACAACATCATTACCGTATGACTGACTGTATTTCCCATGTTGTACTTTTTATCTCTGTGATGGATTTATTATAACCGAAAGTTTGTATCTTGATCCCCTTCCTCTGTTTCAGCCATTCCCCCCACCCCTTCCCCTTTGGAGACCACCAACTGTTCTCTGCTTGTTTGTGTTCGTTTGTTTGTCCTGTGTTTTAGATTCCACATGTAAGTGGACTCATATGGTATTTGTCTTTCTCGTTCTGCCTTATTTCATTAAAGCACTATATCCTCCGAGTCCATTCATGTTATCACAAGTGGCAAGATCTCACTGTTTTATGGCTGAATGATACTCCATTCTGTATATATAAGTCACACTTTTATCCACTCATCTATTTACAGACAGGCTGCCTCTGTAATTTGGCTATTGTAAATAATGCTGCAATAAACATAGGAAAGAGTATACTCGATTAGTACTCTCATTTTCTTTGGGTAAATACCCAGCAGTGGAATTATTGGATCATATGGTATTTCTCTCTCTAATTCTTTGAGGAAATCCCATACCATTTCCCACAGTGGCTGCACCCATTTACATTCCCACCCCCAGCAGTGCATGCAGGTTCCCTTTTCCCCACATCCTCACCACTACTTAATTTTTTCTTGTCTTTTTATAAAAAAAAAAAAAGTACTAGCCATTCTGATGGGTACGAGGTGATATCTTACTGTGGTTTTGATTTGCATTTCCCTGATGATGTGTGATGTTGAGCATCTCTTTGTATTTCTTCTTTGGAAAAAGAAGAGGGAAAAAAGACATTTGTATGTCTTCTTTGGAAAAATGTTATTCAGGCACTCTCCATTTTTAAATCAGATTGTTTGGGGTTTGTTTGTTTTCTGTGGGTTTTTGTTTTGTTTTGTTTTGTTTGTCTGTTTTGGTGTTGAGTTGCATAAGCTATTTGTTTATTTTGGATACTAACCCCTTATTGGCTATATCACCTATAAATATCTTCTTCTGTTCACTAAATAGTCTTTTTGTTTTGTTGATGATTTCCTTGACTGTGCAAAACCTTTATATTTTGGTGTAGTCCCAATAGTTTATTTTTGCTCTTGTTTCCCTTCCCAGAGGGGAAATGTTCATAAATATGTTGCTAAAGTCAATATCCAAGAGATTGCAGCCTATGTTGTCTTTGAGGAGGTTTATGGTTACAAATCTCACAATTAGGTCTTCAATCCATCTTGAGTTTAGTTTTGTGTATGGTGTAAGAACGTGGTCCAGTTTCATTGTTTTGCATGTATTTCCAGTTTTCCCAACACCATTGTTTGAAAAGATTGTCTTTTCTCTATTGTATATTCTTGTCTCCTTTGTTATATTGTAATTGATTATACAGGTCTGGGTTTATTCCTGTTCCATAGATCTGTGTTTTTGTGCCAGTATGATACTGTTTTGATTACTATAGCTTTGTAGTATATCTTGAAACCTGAGATTGTGATACAACCTGCTTTGTTCTTTCTTTATTTTTTAAAAGATTTTATTTATTTTAGAGAGAGAGTTGTGGGGCATGGAGGGAGAGGGAGAATCTCAAGCAGACTCCCCACTGAGCACATAGCCAGACACATGGCTTGATCTCACAACTGTGAGATCATGACCTGAGCCGAAATCAAGAGTCAGACTTTTAACTTACTGAGCCACCCAGGTGCCCCGTTTTGTTCTTTCTTAAGATTTCTTTGGCCAGTTGAGGTCTTTTCTGGCTCCATACAAATTTTAGATTATTCTAGTTTTGTGAACTATGGTATTGGTATTTTGATAAGGATTGTATTCAATCTGTAGATTGCTTTGAGTAATATGGACATTTTAACAGAATTATTTTTTCCAATCAATGAGCATGGCATACCTTTCCATTTATTTGTGTCATCTTCAATTTCTTTCACCAATGTTTTATAGTTTACAGAGTATAGGTCTTTTGTCTCCTTGGTTAAATTTATTCCTAGGTATCTTGCTCTTTTTGGTGCAATTATAAGTGGGATTGTTTTCTTAACTTTTCTCTCTGCTCCTTTGTATTAGTGTATAATATAATATAAACTCAACAGATTTTGGTATATTTTGGTATATTAATTTTATATCCTGCACAAGTTCTCCAATTTTGTAATTCTTTTCGAGATTGTCTTCGGTATTCATATTTTTGAAATACCTAATGGTATTTTGATTGACAATGTGTGGAATCTATAGATCAAACCACAGATGACATTCAGTCCTCAATCCATGAACATAGTATATTCCTTTAAATTTCTTAGCTATTCTTTATTTCTATAAAATTTTTAACTTATTTACTTTCTTTTACTAGAGTAACTCTTAATTTATGTTTTTTAATGCTATTGCATTTTATATCACATCCTGTTTGCTTATTTCCAGTATATAGTAACGACAGAGTTTTATATATGACCTTTGTTACCTGTGGATAGGCTAAACTGGTGTATTACTTTAGTAGTTTGTCTGTGGACCTTTTTGGATTTTCTACATGTGTAATCATGTTTTCTGTAAGTAAATGAAATTTTATTTCTTCTTTTCTAAACTTTATATATTTTCTTCCTTTCCTTTTCTTAAAACAGTGACTTGGAACTCGAGCAGAATTACTCATTAGAAGTGGTGATAGCAGGCATGCTTTCTCATTCCTGGTCTTGGTAGAAATAGTTCAGTATTTTGCAGTGTAAAATGAGGCTTTCTCTAGATTTTGCTGTAGATCACTTTTATCAGATGAGGGAAGGTTTTTTTTTTTTTATTTCTAGTAACTTAAAAAACATATATGTTAGATTTCATTAAGCAACTTATTTGTCTATTAAGATGATCTGATTTTTCTTATTATAGTGAATTACAATGGTCAATTTTTGAATGTTAAATCAGCTTTACACCCCATGAATAAATCTCAGCCTGGTTTGATGGATTATACACTTCATACATTGACTGATTCAGTCCTCTAATATTTTATTCAGGATTTTTGCATCTATATGAAGAAAATGGCTTATAATTATCCCTTTTCCTAACGTTCTCATCAAATCTGGTATTATGATTATGTTGGTTTCATAAAAAGTTGAGAAGTACTCCCTGTATTTCTATGACCTGGGCTGGTGTGTGTAAGATCGGTGTTTTTCCTTCCTTAGAAATTTAAACAGTTTTACCAGTGAAGCCACATGGCCCAGATGTGTGTGTCTGTGTGCTGGGGAGAGGTGAAGAAGGTTTAATTAATTCATTTGTAAGACACAGGGCTCCTCAAACTTTCTATTCATTTCTGCCCTCCTTTTTGTTGGCTGTGTTCCGTAAGGAGTTTATCATTTTTATATAGATTTTCAAATTTAAGACAAAAGAGTTCTACATAATATCTCTTACAATCTTTTTAATGCCCCTAGGGTCTACTGTGATTTTCCTTACTTTATTCCTAATTTTGGTGATATTAGGTTTATCTTTTTCTTGTTTTCCCATTCTCTCAACCTTTTCAAAAGAGTAGGGGCACCTGGGTGGCTCAGTCAGTTAAGTGTCTGACTCTTGATTTCAGCTCCGGTCATGATCTCGGGGTCGTGAGATGGAACCCTGTATTGGGCCATGTGCTAAGCTTGGAACCTGCTTAAGATTCTCTCTCTCCTTCTCTCTAAAACAAACAAAACAAAACTTAGCAATTTTATTATCCTCATTAAAAAAAACAACCTTTTGACTTACCTATCATCTTTACTGTATATTTGGATTTTATTCATTAATTCCTACTCTTATTACTGTCTTTTCTTTTCTTTTTGGGGGGTTCATTGTTTTGGGGTTTCAAACTCCTTAGAGTTTACAGAAATTATCTAATATTTAGCCTTTCTTCTTATATAATACATAGATTTAAGAGTATAAGTTTCCTTCTAAGTACAGCTTTCACTTCACCCCACAAGCTTTATTATGTTGTGTTTTCATCATAATTTAGCCAAGAATATTTTCCAGTTCCTTTTGAGATTGCTTCTTTAACTCATAGGTTTTCCACAAGCATATTGCTGAAGTCCCAATATACGGCAACTCTTGGTTTAATTTTTTTACTTATTTCTAACTTATTCCCATTATGGCCACAAAAGATAAGTCTTATAACTTCAGTGTTTTGAAGTTTGCTGAGGCACATTTCAGGGCACAGCGCATTTCCAGTTTTAGTAAGTGTTCATATTTGGTAAGTGTTCGTATTTGGTAAGCTAAAAAAAAAAAAATCTTTCCCTATTATTCCTCATTTGTTGGTTGGTGACTATTACTTTATTTTGGGGTACAATTCAAAACAAGCAGTGCTTCTTGGTTCCCTCCTTTGGCTTCCCGGAGAAGAAAAGAAGTTTGGGGCTCTGAAAGCAGATCTAGCCATCAGCACAAAGACATGATGTCGGTCAAGCAGAGTGGCAGCCCTGTATGTGAATGGCAGATTTTGCTGGTCACTGGAGATCTCTCACATCGCTGAAGGGTATGCAGTTTGAGATAGGCTTTATGTATCTTTTCTGCAGAAAGATCCTAGCGTCTTATAAACGTGTGCTTTCTTTCTTGTACTCCAAAGACCTTCCATTCATCCTTTCTCTCTTTCCCTTGTGCCTTCACATTCTCTGTTCAGACTCTCATCAGTTGTTCTCAGAAAGGACCGTGGAGCTCAACACCAAGAGACTCCTCCTTGCCTTATGGCCTCTGATCTCTCACCTCTACAAATAAGATTGTCCTTTAAATTCGGGTAGGGCCACATCACCCCCATCCTTAACTCCTTCAACTGGTTTTGTTCAATCTACTTAATAAAGTCCAAATACGTCTTCATGGCATTTGGTGTCCCAGGACCTTATGCCCTACCTTGTCTCCTCAGGCACTGTG
The DNA here is from genome assembly GCF_022355385.1 of Mustela nigripes. Lineage (NCBI taxonomy): Eukaryota > Metazoa > Chordata > Mammalia > Carnivora > Mustelidae > Mustela > Mustela nigripes. The sequence continues at coordinate 82,241,325 of NC_081571.1, read as the reverse complement.
TGGCCCAGCTCTGCCTCGCCACCAAACGCTCAATATAGATCATGCCTTCTTGCGATTTGATGTTATTACACCAGCATGGACTCCTTGCCCCTCTCCCCAAAGCCTATTTATTCGTTAGGCTTCAGCTCAATCTGCGCATCCTTTCTGAAAATGTCCCCACATCCTCCACAACCCCACATTCTGTCCCTTCTCTGAGATCCTATCCCATTTTGTTTCTACTGCTCTAGTTTCTTCTCTACGCACAGTGTCTTGTATCTTTCTCTACCTTACTCCCCGGGGTGACAGTTTCTAAAATATGGGGTGTAAAGCATTGTTGGTATCCCCACCGGTATTATATGTGGGCCTTTGCAGACTCACTCACTTAGTGAATGTGTAGTGAACCCCCTAGTGTCTCATAGCAACTTGTGAAGTGTATGCACATCTTAGAACCTGTTTTTCATGTGAAATGAGTCCTTTGAAGGTCAGCCTGTATCAACGTGATATTTTGTAAGTAAGCCTGAAACAGGAAGCATTGAGGATTCAGCAGCTCCGAGTTGGGGATAAACAAGATTAAGTAGAAAGGGCGGTATGGCTGGCCTTCGAACTCAGAAGACTAGAATTTCCACTTCTGTGTATTAAAAATAAATCTACCACCTGAAATCAAAGGATATGTTTGGGGTGTTCCCTCTCCCCTCTCCTTGAGAAGCTTTGCTTCTTGACTGCCAGGGTCCAAGACTGCCTCTAGAGTCTTTAATTCAACTATATCAGCTGTAGCTTGAGTTGCTTGAAATGGGAGTTAGGGAATTACGAGAAATATCTTGATAATACAGAATTACTGAGAAATATTATTGCTTAGAAGAACTTGAGAAGGTTCCCCGGATTCTATGTCATGTCCTTAACTTTTTCTAGAGGGAAAGAGAGGAAACTAGTCTATTGTATGCCATAACTCAGTGGGATCCTCATAGGCCCAAACACCCGGGTTAGAGACCTTGACTCCGGCTTCAATTCTACTGGTCTCTCATTGCCTTCTTTCTCTGCCAATGACTCTTGTGATTTCACCCCCAAACAGACCTCAGACTGGATATTTCCTTTCCGTCCTGTCCCTTCTAACTCCCCGCAGCTGCACGGGTTTCTCCTGGTTCTCTTGCTGTCCATGTCTCTCCTCCGGAGGTCACTCTGTCCGCAGTTGTCTTCCTTACTTAGGGTTTAATCGGGTCACTGTGCTCTGAAGAGCCCACAATGGGTCCACATCACCTGTGCAAGCGTGTTCTGTTTCCTCTGCCCGACTGCCAAGTTCACCTGTAACCTGGGCCCACCTTACGTATCCAATTCTTGTCTCCTTGACGCAAAGTCTGGTTCAGAGGTCACATGACGTAATGGTTGAAAGTGTGACTCTGGCTCCATCACTTCCAGGCTGGGACACCTACATGCTCTTTACCTGCCTGCTTCCTCACAGGTAGAGTGGGTGTCATCATGTCACCTTACAAAGGCAGAGTGAGTATTAGAGGATTCCATCTGTGCGTACAGTGCCCAGCAGGCACTACGGATATGACGATCTAATAGACTGATCCCAGGACCCCGAGATCACGACCTGAGCTGAAATCAAGAGTCAGATATTTAACTTACCGAGCCACCCAGGTGCCCCAAGATCTCCTGACTTTTATCCACTCTGAATTTTATCCACTCAGAATTTCTCTCATGTCAACTCTGTAGGCTTTTGAAACCACCCATGTGCCCGGAGGCTCAGCTCTTCTCTCTGCTCTGCTCTTCTGCCTCGGGGTTAGTCTCAGCTCTTCAGAGACAAACACGCCGCCAGGTTCATCTGACCTGTCCTGGGGGCCCAGGGAAGCATGGTTTCTGGGCGTGACCCTGACAGCGGTTCCAGATGCGATCACCATCTGGATGACGGACTCAGGAAAGCAGACAGTGCTCCTCCGTGTGGGTGGGCCTCACGGCGTCCACAGAGGACTCACCCAAACAAGACTCCCTGCCTGCCTGCCTCCTCGAGCTGGGATGCTGGTCCCTCCTGCGCGCAGACTGGGGTCTATGCCACCTGCTCCCCTGGCTCTCAAGCCTTGGGAGTTGGGCTGAACTGTACACCGTTACACACTGGAGACTGCCCTGGGTCTCCGGCTTGTGGATGGCGGATCGTGGGATTTCTGAGCCTCTGCGGTCACATGAGCCAGTTTCTTGTAATGAATCTATCTATCATCTACCATCTAACTACCATCTCTCAACATCTACTTGACCATTCATCTATCCATCTACCCATTCGTCTGTCTGTCTTATTATCACTCTACCTATCAGCCATCTATCATCATCTACCTGTCATCCTGATGGTCTGTTTCTCTGGAAAGCCCCCCCTACTGTATCTCTCAAGTAGGTTATGTTGATCTCCTCAGTTAAAATTTTGCCTCCATTTGTTCACTTATCGATCTATTTTCTTAAATATTTTTCAAGACCACGTGCCTCCCTTTACAGCCTTCTGTTCAATAAACACATCTGGGGTTGCCTATAATCTGCAACTTTATACTGTGAAAAACGGCTACTTTGTAAATATATTTTCACCATCTTTAGTCTAACAAGTATTTATAGGCATTAGAGATGCAAAGATAAGACAAACTCTTGCCCTCAAAGAGCCCACAGTCTAGCAGGAAATACAAAGATTCAAACATAAACTATGCATTTTAGTATTCTGTCGTCAGAGCTCACATTTAATTATGTCCTAGAAATGTTTTCATTTGCATTTTTTTCTTTTTTGGTAAAATAGCCTGTGTATATAGACACATATCCATTCATCTGTAAACATGCATATCTATCTATCTACTATATTTTATATGTGGGGGAGTACATGGAGCATGGAGACAATATGTATATATTCAAGCTTCCCCCACATACTCCTGCCGGTAAAGAATGCTGACTGATTTATCCTTCATCACTTTCACTGTGCGAGAAGGAGGTCCCTTTCAAAGGTCTGGAAACCATACAGTCTGGAAGCTCTCTTTGAGATTTACAACGAGCATCAGCAAATCAAAGCCCTAAGCAAGGCGTCGGGAAGAAAAAATGATTAACTGAATTTAATTTGACATTTTCCACACTTGTATGACCCTAGACGTTTTTCCCCTGGGAGATGCGGTGCTAGAGTAACGATGACTAAAACCTCATCTCCTAATGAGGAGCTTCCATGTGATTTTGTAGACTTAAATGTACTCACAATAGACTGAAAAGATCAGATTTTAAATGAACGCCCATGTTACTGCGGCAATTATATTATTTGTGTAAACATTCGTGTGCATACATGGAAGTTAATTATCTGATTACGCTTTTTAACTAAATTCCCAATATTCTGTTTACTCATTACCTAGCTGATAAAAGTCAAAACCACAATGGCATGTTAAGATACATTCTTAGAATACCCAAGTTTACTTTTTTTATTGTCCATCTTTTCCTGAAAGTGTTTGGAACCGATCTGATTTGGCTGCACTTCAATCTGACTGGTTAATAATTCCCCCAAAGGGTCCACCATTCCTGTCTTACAGCTCTAGCTTTATTTCACTTTGAGTTCTCATAGTAAGTAAAGGGCCCATCCTTGGGTTTTTAGCCAATTAAAATAATCTATAGGCTTTTACTCTAAATTAGTACACTAAAATGGCTTTGAGATGTGTGGAAGCTTGGAAAGACCAATTTCTTAGGAAATCAAATATTTTTTATAGTAGGCAGAACGGTAGACTGCAAAATATCTCTGTCTCCATAACACGGGGATAAGCTACATCACAGGACAGGGGAGTCAAGGTTGCAGATGGAATTAAGGCTTCAAATCAGCTGCCCTTCGGATAGGGAGACTGTGCTGCCGTATCCAGGTGCGCCCAGCGTAACCCATTGTCTCTATACCAAAGAGGGACTGGAAATCCAGAGCTCGGTGGTGGCCCCTGAGGACGGCTCAGCACGGGTTCGACCAGCCAGGGAACGCAGCCCCGCCAGTTTCTTGATTTGAGCCCATTTGGGACTTGTAGCCTGCAGAACGGTGATTAAGAAGTGGGTATTTACACCATGTTGACCATGGTTTGTGACAGTCGCAAGCGGAAAGGGTACGCCCTCCCGGGACGCCCTCAGGTGATCTGCGGGAAGCTTGCTGGAGGTCAGTGTTGCTTCTGCTGTTTAGACAGAACGTCTCCAAAGCTCTGCCCTTATTAGAGTGAGGGAAATACCCTGTACGGGAGGCCAGGAAGTGCACTGAGGTGGGACCCATCTCTACGACCAGGTCCTCTTCCCAGGGTTCAGCTGGGTTCTCACGTCAGCCCCTGGCAGGGGGTGGGCAGAACCACGTGATGGAAACTCGGGGATTCCCCCAGAGGCCGCCTGCTCCTGCTCAGTGAACCCTCCCAGGGGCGAAGAGGTCTCGGACTTATTTTTTTAAGATCATTTCTGCCTTTACAAGGTGACCACCGAGGTCCACGTTGTCCCTCTCGGCCAGCAGGTGGCCCAGGGCCGCCCCTCCCAGTGCTCTGTGGGCGGGGGCTGAGGGGCAGCACTGCTCAGGGCTCTCACTCTCCCTCCAGCCCCCCGACAAGAACACCTGAGCAGTCGTCCCCGGCAGGCCTGTGGGCGCCAGCGTCATGGTGGCGCGTGGCCAGGCCGTGTGCCCAGACTTCCAGCCGGCCCAGCCACCGGGGATCACCTTAGACAAGTCATTTTCCCTTGTCCACAAGCCAGCTTCACACTTTCTTTAGGATCCAAAGTCTTCTCGGCAGTTGCCCCCGACTGTCCTCACGAAGCAGGTGTCCTCCTCCTGAGTGAATTCTTCGGCTGCCCGAGAAGCGTCACCTCGGCGCTGATCGCTATGATCGGGCCCTGTAGGCCCGTGGCAGCCGTGCCCCGCCGTTTCCTGCCCCCGCCCTTCCGTGCCAGTCACGGCTCTGGGACTTTGCTGGGCTTCTGGATTTTTCTTTTCAAGAGGGGTATTTTTTCTGTGCATTCTTTCCTTTTTTTAGAACTATTTTTGTTGTAGTAAAATGTATATAACATAACATTCGCAACGCACACCGTTTGTGAACGTGCGGCTGGGCGGCCGTGAGGGCTTCGCCGTGCCGTGTGGCGATGGGCCCTTGTGCAGAACCCCAGGTGCTGCTCTGCGCACTCCGAAGTGTCAGGAGGGAGGGATTTTAGTCCGTAACTAGAAGCCATCTCTTTCTTGAAGCGATCTTGCCCCTGGGCGTTTCCAAACACTGTCCTCTTAGGACACACCTCTGTGTGTCCTACGACTCTGGGTGCTGTTTCCCACATCTTTACCTTGTGTCCTCCTGAGCTCTGCTCTTGGCCTCCCTCCTTCGAATCTCCGATTCTCCGTCTTCCGACATCCGGCTTCCCGCCTCGTGCCCCCCTCCCCTCCTGGAGCCCGGCGGGGCGCTGCGGTGCGGAGTCCCCTTCTCGCCAACCACATTCTTGCCTCCAGGCCCTCCGTGGCTCCCTCTTGTTTTTCAAAATTATGTCTAATCTTGTAATTCCCTTAACTAAAAACATGCAGGGTCTCCCTAGATCCTAGCAATCAAGGTCCAGATCCCTAAAGAAGACATTCATGGTCCTTTACCGTCTATTTAAAGCCTATAATTTCCCCAAGACTTGTCCCCCTTGTCTATGTTCTAGAGCAGTGATTCTCAGGGCTGGCTGTACATTTGAATCACTTGTGGAAATTTAAAACAGCAAAGCGTCTATGCCCCAGACTTGCCAAAAGTCAGAAACACAGAGTGCTGTGGCCCCAGCATCCGCAGTATGAAAACCAGAACAGCAACAGGCAGAGTTCCTGCATTTCAAGAACATGCCGCTTCCCATAGCCTTCCCGCGGGCGACATCTTACACCCCACCTGCCAGCAAACAGCATCTCAATTTGGGGGAAAAACAAAAGAGAGAGAGAGAAAGAGGACATTCTCTCTTTTGCACAGGCAGCCCTTCTTGTCATATCCATAATGGATTTCACTTCGTTCCACTGTAGTGAAGATGAAAGCAAATGTAAGAAGTCCAGTAACATATGATCTTCCAGGAATGAAGACAGGCCAGCGGATGCATTAACTTAATTGGTCTATATTAATAGAATAAAGGAGAGTCACGTAGCGGTCTTCATGATGTATCATAAAACGTAGCTGGTGTCCAGATTTAAGAGAAAATCTTAAAGCCTGTGCGTGCGTGCGCTCCTGCGTGCGTGAGTGTGTCAGGATGTGAGTGTGTGTGAGTGTGTACGTGAGCATGTGGGTGTCGGTCTTGCGTTCTCTTTGTTAAACTTACTTTGTCTCTGATGCCTGACTTCACTCATTTTTTAACTTGGGAGTATTCAGATCCTTAGTGCGGATAAGATTGAACGGATGGTAAGAACCATTAACAAAAATCCCAAACAAGTGAAAGTAAAAACAAACAAACAAAAAGCAAGTTTTGCCTCACAATGAAGGTCATCTTTAATTTTGCAAGATGCGATATTGACTTCTCCATCATATTTTGGTATAACTTTATGGTTTGACTCTTTCAAATGGTGAAATATGTTATGCCTGGTATCATCATTTTGATAGATGATCATCTACCCCAATAAAACCAGCAGTTGGCTGAAAAAATATTTCCCAGCTTCTTAGTCCAAAGGGGTGTGTGTGTGTGTATGCATATACACATAATATGTGTGTGTATAATGTATATGCACACACACACACACACACACGTATTCCAAAACCTTTCCAAACTCTTCTTTCAGAAGATGGTAGTGAGGGAATCGTCTGAATTCCCACCCGCTCCCCCGTGAAAACTCCCAGTACAACTAGTGGTACGTAATGGAAATTATACAGTGTTTGCTGCAAACTAGACGACAAGATAGGCCCATGACCCTCAAAATGCCAGAGAGGGAGGGACCTATGACAGCCCCAGACCCGAGTGGGAATCGAAGTCTCGTTGGGAGGAGATGGCCGGAGGGAGGAGGAGAGCAGATGGGAGTGAGGACGGACAGCCCGCCGGAGCCCGTGGTCCCCACGGGAAGCTGGGGCACGTCTGGGAGCAGCTCTGCACACAGGGAAGGCTCTGCAAACTCCCCGCGGTGGGCCCTTGTAAGGCGCCCACTCTCAGACTGACCAGCCTCGGTCCCTTCCAGGACAGGGTCCCACCTAGAGGACCATCTTCTGGGGACTGAGTCCAGAACAAGCAGGACAGAGACAACCAGCGAGAAGGGGCGGTGAGGGCGGTGGTGAACACAGCTGGTGGGAGTCACCAGCCCTACCCTGGTGGCTCAGGATGACAACAGAGGGAGCTCTAGAGCCGGCACGCTGGGAAAGCTCTGGGAACCTGTCTCCCTCCCCAAACTCAGGAAAACTCATCTCGGGTAAAAATAAGCAACAGCAAAGGATGACAGTCTAATTCCGTACAGAGTTATTCTCAGGAAAAGGAGAATAAGGAACAGAATAATGTTCCTGCTTTAATGAGGCTGTACCTGAAAGATGTGTCCGGAAACCAACTGGAAGCATGTCGCACCCCGCCTCGACGTGAACTAAAAGAAACCGAGTAAATAAGAGAAGACATTAAAGATCAACACAAGCCGGAAGGCGGGAAGTTCAGGAGTGCGGTGACAGCGTTCCGGGAGGGATTGTAATTAAGAGAAACATTGGCTTAGAAATGAGATCCGAAGGAGCAGAAACACAGGACTCCACAGAAGGCGAACAGGAGGAAGAGTTGGGCATCGAAAGGAAGGGATCCAGGAAAAGGTGCGGAAGGTAGACCGCAGGCAAAGGAGCTTCAAAATAAGGGTCATGGAATTTCCCAAAGAAGGAAGCAACAAAAGCATAAAAACCACAACTCTGTCCATCTTTCCTGGGCTAAAAGCAAAGAGCCAGCCGCACACAGAGACGGGGCACAGGGCACCGGCGGGACCAGCGCAAGGGGCGGGAAGAGACCACGGGACTGTCTCTGTGTCCGAGCTCATGGGTGAGGACAACGTTAGAAGCTGATGACAGCAGCATAGGGAAAAATCCAATGAAGAGAATAAAAATCACAAAACTAGACTTTGTTTTGAATCGTGGAAGCATAAGGTCATGGTGGTTTCTATACGTAGGAATTCATCCAGACCCCCCTCCGGAAAATAAGTCGCTGTAAGAAGTAGGTGTCGCCCATTTAGCACATTTTCTTTCCAAAAGCCTTGTCCCAAGACCAGTTGGGAGAGGAACGCAGCAGCGCGGTAAGATGAGCCGTCTCCCACGGCAATAAATTAAGACGCTCCCAGGGCGGCCCCGGCTGAGTGGTAAGACCATTTTCCCCCCTTAATTAAAAGAAAACAAAACTGCGTGGGCCGAAGTGTTTCCTTATTACTATTGACATTTATTCTCTGTTTGGAAACGTCCTCGGATTCAGGGAATCGATAATGCTCGCACCTACCCTCCCTCCTTTCTTGTAACGGCTTTTGTGAGATTCCAGTAACAAACAAGGCCATTTCCTGGTCGCAGCCGCACGCCCTGGGCACTCGGGAACGTTCCCTCATCCTTTCAAGTGAGAAACCAGTAGAACCACAGGATCCAAAAGGATGCAGAATTGCAAATTGTCTTCCAGTGTGAAAAATAGGATAGGAGTATGTTTTCGGAAAGTTCCTTTGAGGAGCAGCATCTCTAAAAACAGTAAGTTCTCTGGTTCTGAAGCTGGTCCCTCAGTGAGCTCTCTCTGTGTAGCATCAAACAATACATGTACCAGTAAGGGGAGTTTGATAGTTCTTTTAAAGGCAATCGAAAATGATAGAAAATTAAGTTTTCCACCTTTTAGATCAGAAAATAGATCAGTTCTAAGTATATGCATGTTTAAGTATAAAATTCTCTTAAGCAGGGGACTTAACAAAGGAAATAACATTTTTATACTTAAAATAAGATTGAAGAAATAAGTTATTTACTTTATTACTTAAGTGAGCAAACTCCGGTTTCCTGTAGGTAGCTTTCCACAAAGGGCATTGTAAGTAAGAGGATTACCAGGAGGGTATGACAGCTAAACCCAAGGAGGAAATGTTTGGTAAAGAGGGTGTGTAAAATTTCCCCTTATAATTCTACAGAACATAAATGGCTTCTGAAGAAATGATATGTCATCCTGAAGTCATATACTAATGTTGATTAATAAATATTAAATTTAACTTTTGAACTTTGTTGGTAGTTGCTGGAATATATGCAATATCCTAACGACTTATGTTGCTTTTATGGAAACTGAAGAACAATAGGGAATAAGGAACAATTTTTCATGAATACCCAGGGAGAGGAATAGTCCAGTACCTCCTCATCTATGCCTCCTTTCCTATCTTACCACTGTCCATCTAGCTGGGGGGTATTTAACCCCCAGGACAACTCTGCTGGTTTTCTCATAGACCATATTCCCAAAGCCACACCCCTCCTTCACCAATGGCACCTGCTACTTTGTAGCTGGATGTATCTCCATCAAGAGTCTCAAAGAGTGGGTGCCTGGGTGGCTCAGTAGGTTAAGCCTCTGCCTTCAACTCGGGTCATGATCTCAGGGTCCTGGGATCGAGCCCCACATCGGGCTTTCCGCTCAGCGGGGAGCCTGCTTCCTCTCTCTCTGCCTGCCTCTCTGCCTGCTTGTGATCTCTCTCTCTTTGTCAAATAAATAAATAAAGTCTTTTTTAAAAGAGTCTCGAAAAGCTGTTTCTGGTTCAGGTCTGTATCCTTCAGGGTGAATCAGGACATTTCAGTCTTTTTTTTTTTTTTTTTCCCCCTAATGCCCTTCCTGACAGCATGGATGGACGTTGAGGGTCTGGTGCTGAGTGAGATGTCGGGCGGGGAAAGATAAACATGGCACCATCTCCCATGTGGACCCCAAAGAGCCGAACTCATAAAAACAGAGAGTAGGATGCCGGTTCCCAGGGCTGAAGGTGGGGGAGACGGAAGATGGTCATCCAAGGGCCAAACATGCCACAGGCAGTTGCATGAGTCACGGAGCTGCGGGGCGAGGCGGGGGAGATGAAGCCGATGGGGCTGTGCTGTGAGCCTCCGCGTCGCGAAGAGACGAGATCTTCATCGTCCTCGCCACAGAAGAGACTGTAGCAGAGGAGTTAGCGGTAATCACTGTGATGCACGAAGGTATCGAGTCAGGGCTCGTCACCTGAAAGGTACGCAGTGTCCCCTGTCAATCACGTTGCAATAAAAACAGATAAATAAAGGCAGCGAGCGACTTTTGTCCTGGAAGTTACATCCCGGTTCATGCCTCTGTTACCTCCCAAGATGAACGATGACATTTCAGTAAAAGTTGGCTGTTTTTACTGAGGACACTGGAGCCGTGTCTTTGCCTTTGGGGGGATGTACACTGAAACCGAGCGTTGGCAGCACTGTGCTAAAGGAAGAGTCATCCGAACCTTGTAGCCACGGAAATGCGACCGGTGTGTCGTGTGGCCGACTCCTAGCGCACCCAGCTAGCCGCGGGTGCGGGAAGTACCAGGGGTCATCTACCAGGAGATTTTTGCTTCCGTCACAAATAAACCCGTAACTTAAATCGGGCGTGTCCCACACCCGCCCCGACCCACCAGGAAGCAGGGCGGAACAAGAGGGAAGAACAGGTGCTCAGAAAAGTGTTCTCAGCTGGCGTGCTGGAGAGGCAATTAGATCAGGAAGAATTCTTGGTATTTTAGGAAACACTTGTGCCGTTTTAGAATTTTGTTTGGTTTTCTTTTGCTGCCTGAGTTTGCCGTCCCTGAGATGGCTCTGTCCTTTCACTAAACATTCAGAAAACAGAAAAAAAGTTACAGTCCTGCCCCGTTGGTTTTTTTAAAGAGACTTGTCCTAAGTGAGACCCACGGTCACAGCAGGCTTTATCACGAGGCTGTGTGGGGCATGAGAAAAGAGCGGGTTGTGGACGGACAAACCCGCGTTGAAGTTGCAACTCCATCAGTTTTCAGCTGTGCAGCTCTAAGTGGGTGGATGGACTTCTCTGAGCTGCGATCTCCTTCCCTGAGAAAACACGGATGATCACAGCTGCCTGCTGCCCTGTAGAGGAGACTCCCAGAGCGCCCCGCAAGCTCTCGGGGGTCTCGGCTTCCTTACTCCCACGAGTTTTTACTCAGCGTTGCCCCCTTATTACCGTGGATAACTGGACGTGGGCTGTGGCTTTACTTATTTTAATACTTGAACGGTCCCGCATAACTCTCTCGTCCAATGTCACCTGACTCAAAATCTTTTTGCCCAGGAATGTGCCGGGTGGCACCTGGCATGGGGGGCTGGATGACAGGACCCTGGGCTCGCTCTCCCCCATGAGGGGAGCTGGACCCGGCAGCTCCGAGCAAGCGGGGCCCAGGAGGGAGCAGCTCTCCTTCCTGCGGCTCCTGCCCCCGCCCCCCGGGTTCCTGGCCCTGCCACCTGCTGGCCTCGGTCTCCCCTGCAAAGAGTTTCTCCCTTCCTGTCTTGGGTTTCACGCCTGTCAGCTGGCGGGGCGTGGGGAGGGGTGGACCTTAAGCACCCGGTGGTTTCTCCTGTGGCTCCACCAGAACTCAAGTCCTTCCCCAACACCGGAAAGGCTGAATTCCTCCCGGAACAGCGCTGCCGGCTCACGGAGGCTCTTATTTGCACACGTTCTGCGACCGGTTTTGGTTCTTATGAACTAGCTGCGTAATAGTCACGAGATGAATTGTGTTCAAGTGGCTTTTCCAAAAGGACCTGACTTTTTTTTTTTTTTTTTAAACAACAGAAGAAAGTATTGAGTGTTTTATAATAAAAACCTAACACACGATAGAAAGCGGTGGGGGCTGGCTGGGTAGGTGTAAGACGTTGATGCCTCCGGAGGGCTTGCCTTCTCCAGGACTCCCCCTGGACACTTTGATGTCTCAGAGTCCTTTAAGGACCCCGGGTTTGCCTGCCTGATGCCAGGCCTTGCACTGTTGGGAAGATGGGGGGGGGGCGGGTAAAATAGAACAAGTCCAGTGATTCATACCCTGGAGCATTTTTGCAAAATGCAATGCAGCAATGACAGGTCGTGTTCCAAACCATCCCTGTAAGGCAGCAGTTGGGACCTAGCTCGCGGCGCTATTTTTAATAAATGAGGTCACAGAATATTTATATGGCCCCTTGGGGCAGGCCCCTGATTGAAACAGGAACCAACAAACTTACACTTTGGTGACCCACCACGCGCGAACTTCCAGTTTCGGTAACATCTAGAACAGTGTGTTATTTGGGGACAAGGTGGTAAAGAAGTGACGTGAAAGAAAGAAAATTAATGGACGAAGAAAGTGTTTTTTTTTCACCTTCCTCCAAAAGGGTCATTCTGTCCACTTAAGAAGAGAAGACAAAGAAGCAAGCTGTGGTGCCTCCAGACGACGGAATATTATTTGGTGACAAAAAGGCAGGAGCTAGCCACGCACAGAGGGACACGGAGGGACCTTCAATGAGCGTCACTTGGTGAAAGAAGTCACACGCCGTGCGATTCCAGCGAGGGGACATTCAGGAAAAGGCGATATGACGCACACAGGAAACAGACCAGAGGGAGGGGACGGGGTGAGCAGGTGGCTGTGGAAGATGCCGCAGGTGACCTTAATGGCAGACAGCTGTCATATTAGGCATGTGTCGCAAATTACAGACGGCACAACCCTCAGAGTGAACCTCACGTACCGGCGGGCTTCGGTTAGTGGCCAAGTACCAGTATTGACTCATCCATTGTCCTAACTCACCCGAGCAGTAGGGAGAGGAGCGCGGAATGTGGGGTGGCTCAGGGCTAGGGGACGCTCCATTTCCCAGACAAATTTTCTATAAACCGAAACACCACACTAAAAAACCACAGTCTGTTAAATTTTTTTAAGTGAAGATAGCTGTTGGCAATTTGGAATATCTCACGCTGTCCTCTGGGCTCTAACGGGAACCCCTGGGGCCGTGTGCGTCCGTCCCCGCCCCGCCCCCACCCCTGCCCTTTCCCTGCTGCTGCTCTGCCCTGCCGCTCCCAACGAACCCAGCGACACTTCTGCTCTTCTGTGACCCATTGCCTGGCACGGTGCCCGCCAGGCTGGGGGCGCGAGCTCACTCTGGAAGCCTCAAGCCCCTACTCCACTAGGCTTTCCAGTGAGAAACACTGTCCTTTTGGGTGACATTAGTGAAAAAGTGACATTCTCTGCTCGACAGGAACATGGGCTGTTTCTCTTTTCCAAGACAACTCACCCAGGGATGAGCGCGAAGCCCGGGTCTTTCCTATCGAGTTTGTCCACACTGTGGTGTGCCCTGGCGGTGGGTGCGTGGGCAGCACCCCCGTGGCCAGCGCTCTGGTAGGGCAGAGCCTGCCGGACGCGGACAAGGCCCGAGGCCGCGGGCGTTTCCTGGCCATCTTCTCAGTGCCAAGCCCTGTGCTGGGCCGGGAAGGGACACACGAGGGGCGAGATCTACCCCTGGGAGCCTGCGGGGGAGGGGTAGGCCCAGTGACACAGGACGGGCCATGCAGACGGGCATCTGCAGGAAGGGGTGTGGGGGGCCAGCCCCCGGGGCGGACGGGAGGAAATCAGCCCCCAGCCGGCCCCTCAGACGCTCTCCCCAAAGCCCTCAAGGCACCAGGCAGCTGTCTTTGGGTTCCCGCTGCTCCCCAGCTCTGGTCACACGTCCCAGCAGCACCTCAAGGACAATTCACAGCAGGCGAGGACCCTCGGGGACTTTACATGGATTATGCTTCAAGGGACCTTCTCCAAAGCCCTCTGGGGCGGTTTCACGGCACACAGAGTCAGCCTGGGCGTCACTCTGACGCCTCTAACTGCTCTGTCCCAGGCTATCGAAGCTGGAGGGAGCCCCTGAAAGCCTTCAGATTCTCTACAAAAGGAGGTCCGGGGAGGTTAAGCCCGGGAAGAGATTTCCCCCTACCGCAGACACATTTCTCAGAAGCAGGGCATGAAGAAGGGGGGAGTGTGGCGGAGCTGTCACCCCCTGTGGGAGCGTCAGCCTTGAGCCATGGTCTCCTTCCCCTGTCAAGGGCGTGACCGTCGGCTTGAGACCAGCCCGCAGGTTACCACGCACGTACACGGTACACGAGCCGGGCCGGTCCCTAGAGGCTGCCTGTGCTTCCTCGTGGCTGAACTCCCTGAGCCGGGGGCACAGGCAGGGGACTTGTCCTGGTCCGTGACGTTTCCCAGGAGAGTGGCTCTAGGAAGGTCCCCAGCACTGCCCCACCAGCAACGAGATACGGGGGTGCTGACCTGAGTCCCCGGGGCTGGTCCCAGTCCTGCCCCATTCCAGGAGCAGCGTCCACGGATGCGAGCCTCATTTTACCTTGATTCACCTCTTGGGCATTATCTGTTGCTCGCTCTTCGTTTCATACGTTTCCGGCTCTCTTGTGCGTCGCAGCCCTGGGTACACCGCGGAAGACTTTGCTGTGCGGCCGGTGCAGGAGAAAAGCTGAGAGAAAACACTGGTCATCGACACTACGGGCGGGGGAGGAGGGCAGGACCACCTCTTCACGCAGGAGTGTCTGAAAAGCACAGATCTGAATGGTTTTTCCAAGAAAAAGAAAAAAAAAAATCCCTGTAGTATCAAGATATAAACTGTAGGGACACCTGGGGCTCTGTGGGCCACGCGGCTGCCCTCGGCTCAGGTCACGCTCCCGGGCTCCCGGGATCGAGCCCCACATCAGGCTCCCTGCTCTGCGGGGAGTCTGCTTCCCCCTCTCTCTGTCTCTCATGAATAAATAAATAAAATCTTAAAAATACGTAAATTTGATGATTCCACACTTTTTAAACTAGTTTTGTAATTATGAAAATGGGAAGTTCTACCTTGCTCTGTGCGCACGCGTCAGTCTTGCTCTCAATCCTGTAATATTTTGGCAGCAAACCGCATGGGTTCTGGATTTCGTCTGTGCTCGTTCTAGTGACATCCAGAAGGAAGTCAAGTCGCACAGCTTGCAGGAGACAGGACGGAGGTGTCTGCCCTGGGCCGAGCACCCTGGCCGGCGCTCATCGGGGGCTGCCGCTGTGGGGTGACGGCCGTGTGAACGTCACCGTCCGGGGACGCAGGGACTCTTCTCGCTGCGAGAACAAGGCGAGGTAACATGGGCTGCTTGTTCTCAGCCGCTCCTACGCGGACGCCACAGAAGTTCACGCCAGATTTGCACGCCGGTGGGTGTGTCACCACGTTTGTCCCTCAAGCGCTCACTGACCCCCTTCTTCAGTCTCAATGAGGCTTCCCAAGCAGGGAATGTCAACATTTTTGAGAAGCAAGTAGGGCAAGGGATGGCCAAGCTGCGGGAACGTGGTGTGGTGGTCTGGGGGACCAGGCTCAGGCTCAGGCTCTGCTGTGTCCCAGCCTCCAGAACTCCATGGAGGTTGCCAGGCACAGCACGTGGGATCACCTGGGGCTCGCTGCACTGTGTCCCCAAACCAGCCACTCGCCGGCTTGCCCAGCTCTGCTGCCCGTTCCACGGGTCAGCGGGATGAGACCTGTGGGGCAACCCTCTGTCCCAAAGACACCCTGTGCCCTTTCCTCCGGGAGCCCAAACCTTCATACAGGATGGTGACATCACCAGTGTCCCTGACGTGTCTGTCCCCCTGACCCGAGCCCCGGAGAGCAGAGTCCGGTCCTGCACCCCTGTGTCCCCAGCCCCGCGGCAACCTGCCGCCTCGAAGTGTCCAAGAAATGCTTAGCTTCAAGAGGTTCCTCTGAGATGAACAAGAGCCCGAGGGCCATCAACAGGACATCCGCACTGACAACCGCACCCGGCCCCATAGGGACTCCGGGACCCCCGTGAGGTTCCAACTCCCAGACCACAGGAAGCAGACCCCACGCACGAGGGCGGCTGCGTTGGCTCTACTCATAGACTAATCGTCCCTAAACATGCTTCCTGTTTCCTCTTCAATGCCTCTTGTCGTCCCCAATTATATTTTTTAAGATGCTTCCTGTGTCTTTGTTCTATTGATATTCTCTTGATTACAAAGGGAGGCTGCCTTTTAGACTCACTTATGTCTGCCTGTGCAGCGTCCGAGCTATACAGCCGATGTTCCTCGAAACTCAGCGGTAATGGAGGCTGGGCCAGCTGTACCCTCTGAGTTTCCTGTTCTACCGCAGGCCACTGGCTCGGGGGGAAGTGACCCACTGTTCCCTTACTTACTCAGAACAAGTGTGTGAATTTTTATTTTGCTCTCTCATGATTTCAGTAAAATGTGTTTTAGTTTAGTGTAGTCCCTGCCCGAAACAGATACGTTATGCTCCAGCCACTAAGGGGAGTTACTGTAGAAAACTGCCTAGTGGCATAGAAGAAAGCTGGCCTTCTGGATCTGATGGAAGAGTGTGTGTGTTAGACTATTACATTAAGGTCTCAAATGTGAAAAAAATAGTAGTTATTTCAGTTAGTAAGCTGATGACTGATTTTAACTTTCCTTGTGTTTCTCTGGATTGGGGAGTTTTCTTTGAGGAGCAGAAATTTCTTTGTGTCAAGGAAGAGGAAGCGTTGGCATTTTAGAAGGTGTAAACGCTCCTTTTCCTTCACCGTCCCGACTGCGGGGTCCCTGGTTTGCAGAAAGACCCAAGATTCCCACCAGGGTTGTGGGAAACCTCTGGCGTCTTTGGTGTTGGAAGGCTGGGAGCTTGGGTTTGGGAAAGACAAGAGCTTGAGAAGTGCTTTGAGGTTTTGACTCAGGAGACAAGAGTGTGAGAAACGCCTTTGTGATGGCTGCCAAGCCAGCAAGGTGACAAGCGAAATTCTGTAACCAGACAAGTCACCAAGGACCCATTCCCATGGCCAACCATGAGCCCAGAACTCATTCATTCAGAAAAGTCTAGTAGCTCAGCTCTCCAGGAATAGTCCCAGATTCCAGCTGAACCATGGCCTCTTGGTTCCCCCGCCCCCGGGGGTTCCCTGCTGCCACCTCTGCCTCACCACACAGAACAGCCCTGGGGCTGTCCGGGGACGGTGACAGCCAAGGATGACGTGGCCGGTTGGTCCTGTAGGTGACTGAAAGCTAAGCCAGGTGGACCTCCCCATCATACCTGCCAGCTTGAGATACCTTTAGAGAGGCGGGCAATAATGTCTCCAAACTACTAAAGAAACTACCATCTCCATCTACAAAGCAGGTGTTTTACGACGGCATTCTGTTTGAAGCCTGTGAAAGAGAAAGTTTCTTCCCTGCCGACGCGAACGCTGGCACCAGGGAAGGGAGGCCCCGAGCTGGAGGGGGCAGCTGTAATGCACCCCTGGGTCCCCAGAGTGCGTCCCAATTCCATGCTTCCCCCGTCTCGTGCCCTGATGGGAGGAGAGGGCTGTACTTCTCCGGCAAGCCAACGTCTCTGAGCTAACGAGGAGACGGAGATAAGTGGATGTTGAGGTCCTCTCGGGCCTTTTTGCATTTTATGACTCTTTGATGATTTTACCCAAACTAGGCTGACAGCTTCACGAAGCTTTTAATGAATGCTACGATCTTTCTGGCGTTCACTTTACATAGTCCCACGAGCAAAGCACAACAAAGCACACATAGGTCACGTGTTCAGGTGTTGGAGGGTCCAGAGAGGTCCTAACTACAAGTGCATTCCAGATGCCTCCATCTGCCCCCGCAAGGCGAGACCAGGCAAATTAACTTTTCGTTCTGAAATTCTAATTTCCTCAAAGTCTTTGAAACAAGGCTGTGAAAGGGCAAATGGAATCACGTGTCTCTCCAGGCTGATACGGAGTCTGATGGAAATGAACGTGTCTATCCCACAAGCCCTGAGAACAAGCGTTTTCTCCGAGCTGTCAGGTCTGGGTCTGCAACACGGGCCACCAGCCCTGCAGGATGACAGAGGGGACATTTCAGAACAACTCACTGAGCGAGTGCAGGGTTAGCTTTCGTTGTTCAAGTTCTGCATTTCTGCGGACTCGTGTTTCTGCATGTCGTCACTACTAATGTGTGAAATGCAGAAGTCTGCACGCAGAGATGCCGGAGGGTTGTTTAACCCAATGGTAGAAATGGGCAATTTGGTTCATAACGTTCTTGAGTATGTGGTTATAAAGGATGTACCGATCACTTTTACTAACTGCATAGAATTGCCGAGAAACAGAGCGTCTTCGGGCTTTCTGGGGAAAGACTGGGAGGCAGAGTGGGTAGACTTCATCGGTGTTCAAAGGTCTGGTGGGCTGGAGCCTCGGGCGGTCAGAGGATCTGGGCTCCCGGTGACCCCGGAGGTGGTGGGGAGGGCCATCCGAGGCATCGTTTGGAACCCAGCTCTGGTGTCGGACCCGCGTGGGGTCTTGCTGGTTCTCTTCCTCATTTGGAGTCTGTGACCACAGATATGGTGCACGGGCTGGAGGCTCTTCTTCCGCTTCTGTGAGGGCAGGTTACGAGCTGCGCTTCTCCACGAGGTGGGCACGAGGACACTGTGAGGTGATGGAGGTACCACGCCCTCCCTGCCTAGCCCAGGGCGAGCGTCCGACAACTGTCAGCGTCGGCAAGGCCGGGAGGGAACATGGCGTGAATTTCCCTGTCCTGGGGAGCAGGGTGAGAGCAGGAGCCCCGAGGCTGGAACGAAGGGGTGCGTGGGGAGAGGTGCAGAGAGAGGACGGCCATGCCGGTGAGAAGACGGCAGAGGTGTGCGGCGCGGCACTGGGCTCTGCTGACAGCACGGTGCTCTGTGGCGCTCAGTTCCTTTCTCTCAAGCACAGGTCACTGTTGGCTCTGGCCAGTCATTCATTCTCAGCTCAAGAAGTCGCCCTCACTTTCATTTCTTCTTTGCCACCATTCCTGGTCTTGTGTTTGCAGGAAACCTGAGTTCATCAAAGCGTATCTCCACCTGCTACAGGCCTAAGGTGCGGTCTCTTCCTTGGTCTGCACCAGACACACAGACAGGCTTGGAAAAGTTTGATGGACAGGCTGGGGTTATGCGCCAGAAAGGCTGGGTATGTGGTTAGAGCGGCCCCGTGACTGTGAGGAAGCCCAAAACCCAAGAAGCTGCTTGACCAGGAGCCCACACAGCACAAGGCCATGGGGCAGAGCTCGGAGAACAGTGTGCCCCAACAACAAGGCAGAGGCCACGGTGAGTCCGTAGGGTACCTCTGAACAACTTAAAATTTAATCTGCTTTTCCCAAAATTTGAACATGGCCCTTCCCTGATTGGATGTCTTTGATGGAACTCATGGAACTCATGGAACTCTTATCATTTATAAATCTGAAATAACACTGTATAATGCCACAGACGCTTCTCATAATGTAGGGGAGGAAAAGGATAAATATAATTTTGTAAATCCTTCTGTGGCCTCCGACTGGGTCAGAGAGCCAGGCCCATCCTCCGGAGACGGGCTTGGAAAGTGGATGGGAGGAACTTCAGTAAAATGTCTAAAGTCTTCCCGTACTCATGAAAGGAGGGAAGTTTGCGAAATTCTGCTCGTACAGGTGTTGACGGGTCTATAGGACGCCATAAAACAGCAACTTCCGAGTTCAGAAAGTTAATCTTTTTAGAGCATCCAAAGACGTCTCCCCTTAACCTATTTTGCACCAAGGACTAGAGAAAGCACAGATGGACAATTTGTTTTTCTGACGGGTTGTACCATAATTTCACTTCCAGTGAAAGCTCACGTCAGAAGCAAAGGCTTACCCAGTAAAATTAAGGCTTTCGTGTGGGTGCTTTCTTAGAATGGAGCCATTACTGATTTTCTTGGCCGTTATTAGTTTCCCATTGATTTATTCTTTGGCTGGGGGAGTTATTTGGAATCTGAAATATCACAGAAGAGTTTTCCTAAGACCTATAATCATATGATCCATTATCCAGGGAGCTTGCCAGATTTTAAATCTCATTATAACATCAGGGACATAATTTTTAATATTACGTGTGCCTGGGATTCTATGAAACATAAGACATCCAGAACAATCTGGATTAAACTGTGCTTTGGTGTTTTGTCCTCAGGGGATGTGCTTTTGATGACAATGGGGGGAAAAGTGGGATTTTGGAGTCAATTGCCCGAAAAGCCTAGTTGAAAAATATTCTTTAAATCATTAGGCATATGGCTCGTTTCCGTTGCGTCAGCAAACAAGGTGACTGAGCCAAAAGAGGGGCACATGTCATTTCATTTGATTATTTTTTTTTAAGATTTTTATTTATTTGACAGACAGAGATCACAAGTAGACGGAGAAGCAGGCAGAGAGAGAGGAAGAAGCAGATTCCCCGCTGAGCAGAGAGCCCGATGCAGGACTCGATCCCAGGACCCTGTGACCATGAACTGAGCTGCACACAGAGGCTTAACCCACTGAGCCACCCAGGTGCCCCTGATTTTTAAAAAGGAATAGAGAAGCTGATGATGATGTGTACGGTGCCGGAGACTCGGGGGCACCGATGGCCGCGGAGTGGGGGCTCCGTCCTGGAGAAAGAGAGAATGCTTGAAAGAGCGTCCGGTCAGCAGCTCATTTGTTAATCCGTCTTACAGAAAGGCAGTTGGGTTTCCTCACTCTGACCCACAGTGACATTTCCTCATTCTGCTGCCTGCCGAAGTGGGGGATTTTTCAAAAACCCAATCTTGGATCCCTCCTGACTGTTCCTTCACACTGTTCCCGTTTTGCCTCCATGGATTGGAACCTCAGCTACTCATCTCATCAACGGGTCATCCGCCGGCCGGGAGAGGACCGTCTCACCCGCATGCGGGAGCCCTGCACGGGGCATGGAGGATGACCAGCTGTGGTTACCGGGACAGCTTGAAAGCCTAGGACACCTCAGTGCTCTGGGCGGGGGGGGGGGGACACCCTGCCCTGCCGCCCAATGGGTTCCCATGCTCACAAGTGTGGTCCAGTCCGCAGGTTTGCAAAATATTCCTTATCGGCAGGTGTTGTTCTCAAACAAAATTAGACAGGTCTCTAACACTGCAAAGATAAACCAAACCCAGTGAAGATACACTGCGTTTGGTTTATCTGCTGTCACCAGAGCAGGGGTTGGGTGGGGAGCCCAGAGGCGCTCGTTCTAGATGGTTCTAGGTCATAACGCAACTGCAAGGAGATTGCTGAAGCACTGTTTTGCTCTCCAGCTCATTGGAATTCAAAGTGCTCCTACATCCAGTTCCTTTAAAAAACTCACTGGGGTGATGTTCTTTTGGAAACATTGTATCAACAACGACAAGACATTCAGTGAAGCCTGGAGATGCGGCTTAGGAGACTGTGAGATCTACATTTCGATTTAGAAAATTTTCCATTAAGTGGTCAAATTAATACACCAGATATTAAAGGATTCTTTCACTTACCTTAGCCGAGTTAGTCTCAGGAGGGGAAAACTTCATTTACAGACACCGGATAATGGGCATTTTGGTCCATACGTTGATAACAACAGGATTTGCTCTTTTTTTGTTTTGTTTTGTTTTGTTTTTTAAAGATTTTATTTATTTATTGGACAGACAGAGGTCACAAGTAGGCAGAGAGGCAGGCAGAGAGAGAGAGGCAAGCAGGCTCCCCGCTGAGCAGAGAACCTGATGCGGGGTTCGATCCCAGGACCCTGGGATCATGACCTGAGCCGAAGGCAGAGGTTTTAACCCACTGAGCCACCCAGGTGCCCCATTGCTCTTGTTTAGGTTCGGATGCACACCATTCAGGATCTGGGAACCCCAAATGGCAGTAAGGCCGTATCCTGGTCTCCCCCCGCCAGCCCCATTGCCGTGTCTCCTGCTCATCCCCAGGAAGCACCCCCCAGTCAGGGTGCCGCACCCAAGCCAACCCATGACCTACCAGTTTCTTTGCAGATATTAGAAACCTGTCCGTATGATTTTTGCAACATCGTGATACTCTACAACTATGTCCAAAAAAAGACAAAGTTTAAAAAAAAAAAAAAAAAAGGAGCCCTGCAGGCCTCTAGTTGGGAGCTGCTGCTTCTCCTCACCTCTCTCAGGAGACCCCACCTCGGCCGCCCAGGTGGGCTGGGCCAGCTCCGGGGAAAGCAGCCTGGGACATGTCGCAGCCTGGAGAAGCCGAGGGCTCCCCTGCCTCCCTCAGCCCCTCCCCGGGGTCACCAGAGGCAGGCTCTCCGCGCACACCAGCCGTACGGCCAGGACACCAGTAACTTCATGGCCTCTTCTGCCATTCTGCATTCAGAACCCACGTTCAAATCTGTATGTGACACGTCTTTTGAGATTTTTTTTTTTTTTTTTTTTTAACAGAGATTACCTTAGAGCAGCAACTTACAGTCTTCCAGCTTTAAAACTCATGGCTTTCTAGGGACTTTTCAGTGCGACACGCAAATCGCTGTTATGATAACAGAGCTAATCAGAGAATGCTCCTTGGGTTCACGGTGGGGCTACGGGCAGGAGCTGGAGCTCTTCCTCGTCTCTTCGCTTGGAGGTGGAGGAAATCTAGGTACTTTTTCATCCTTACTAAAGTCCTGTGTAGAGGGAGTAACACCATAGGACCATGGGAAAACCCAACCAGAAATGTTCAAGTGTTTTCTTAAATACTAATGCCTTGAAAGCTATTTGTTGACGGCGGTCACATCGACGGGATCTGGCCCGTGCGCTGGGGCACACAGGGAGCTCCCCCCATCTGCCACGGGCGGCCAGAAGTCTGCGCCGCTGAGGGAGGGGAGGGCGTCGTGCGCAGTGCAAGCGGAACATGGCGGGTCTGGCCTGTTGGTGTGGCCGGTTAGGTTTTTGCCATTGCCACACGGGCTATTGCGAAAGGCTCAGTCTTAAAACAATTTTTGGAAAACAGGGTGTTAACATTCTCAAACCCCTACTGCAGATGAAGCATGTTTAAAATTTTCTCGGGGATTTGAGTAAATTATTATTAAAGAACGGAAAGTAAAGAGAAATAACTAATTCTAGTCGTTGAAGCGCATTTGAAATTTAATTGACCGCCAGGCCACCAACTATCTCGGCGCACGACCACGTAATAATGAGAAGCTCAACCTTACATTAGGATCGAGAGCGACATAATCCATCAAAAGCTACACACCATTTACAGTGCTTTCCGCAGAGGTTTCTTGGGGAAAGTGCAGAACACACAGTTTTAAGTAATTTATGGGCTTTTTAGCAGTGTTATAGCGATTGAGTCCTGGCAATAATGAAAGTGTTTGTCGACTAGTATGCTTAAATTTTATTTGACTTGGGCCATAATTGTACCTTGTCTCTTGCCTTAGAAGTTCAGGTTGTAATTAATGAAGTCATGGGGGGAAATTTTTTGAAAAAATTTAGTAATACACATAAGCATAAACATCTTCCCTTTTAAAACCAGGATGAAACAATAATACTGACTTATATGCAAACAAAATCAGTTTGTTAAATTGCATTGCTATTCTGACAAATCTCATCGCTCCCGACAGACCCCATCGTTATAATGTCAATTAACAATTAATTGTCAGACTTGAAAATTCCTCTCACATTAACCCCATGCAATATGCTTATAACAAAGAAATAAGACCAACACCACTGTTTCCAGTTTTAATCTGAGAATGGACATAACATTGATCACCGGTGGGCGCTCTGTGGTAAGGGCACTGAGTAGATCCCGACCAGCTCCTCTGCTCTGAGAATCCCAGCGGAATATGGCAGAATGGGGATTTTGCAGGCTGGACGCTGATCTCTCCTCTGATGAATGCCCTACAGCCTTGGCCTTGAGTCCGGCACTCAGCGTCTCTGGGCTTACGGATTCCAGTCTGTGACTCCCACATGTAATGTGGAATTGTGATTTTTAAGCTTTTTGTATTGGAGGACCATTTTTATAATATTAAAACTATATAGACTACCATACAAAAATAGGCTTACCTTTGTTTTCTATTGATGTAAGAGAAATAATATATGATAGAAATATGTCATCGGGACTTGTAGTAAGGGTATGTGTACCGTAGGAATCACAACAGCATCTGAAAATTCTGAAATTTCCAGCGTACAGGTACGAACAGTGGAATTGATTCAGTCTGTAAGATCACAACGGCTTAGACTCACTGAGTACTTACAGGGCAAGCACTGGGTCAATTACACACTGGCATTATAAAGGTACACTATTAGTACGGTTATTTTACAGATGAAGGGATGGAGGTCTTGAGAGATTAATTAACTTGTTCAAGGTCACAGAGCTAGAAAGGTGTGGGCACACTGGGCCCTTGCAAATCACCCCGGACTCCCACATCCCCAGACCACGGGCTGGGCAGAGACTGAAACAGCGTCCTAAGCCCTATGTTCCATTTTAACACTCGACTCTAAGCCAGCTGTTCCTCCAGTTGCCACATCAGCCGATGAGACCACACCTGTCTCATTTATTCCGAAGCTTTTGTTTACTAGGTTGGGTGCGAGGAGAGATTCTGGATGTAAGCATGATTGACCATGTCGGCGAACCTGTCGTAGGCTTATAACGTGTTCCTGTCTCCGGGGTGCAGGAGGCCTCAGATGAAAAATTCAGGAAGCGACGTGCTTTTGAAGAAGCTGACTTCGGGGGCAGAAGCAAATGATGACTTGAAACGTCTCCTCACGAACACCTTCTGTGCTATCAAATGGGGCAAGGGCTCGAATCTAAGGACCTTTCCAAGGGAAATGATGGCTGAGTCTTCCCGCATGCCCTAAGATCCAACACCAGATTTCCCGTGGGGGCGCCTGGTGGCTCAGTCCGTGACACATCTGATTCTTGCTTTTGGCTCGGGTCATGATCTCAGGGTCGTGAGTCGGAGCCAAGCCCCATGTCAGGCTCTGCACTCAGCAGGGAGTCTGCTTCCCCTCACCCTCGGCCCCTCCTCTCGCTCATGCTCTCTCTCTCTCTCAAATAAATATAACAAAATCTTAAAAATCTTTGGAAAAGAAAAGAAAAAGAAATTCCCTGTGGATTTCAAGGTATGGCCACACTGTCTTCCAACCACTCTGTGAGGATACTCAGTGTTAAATAACTCGGCACTTCTGATAGGATTTTACGTGTCTCTGTTGGGCAGAACCTAATTTTCCACTGTCAGCATTGGACAGATAGAAGAAGTTGCTTTTAAACTTACACCAAGCAGAAACAACCGACCTCTGATCACATCTGTGTCGTAACTGGAGCTCTAATCTCTCCATGCCCGTCAACCGCAGCAGCAGGATTGTACATGATTAATCCTACTTGCGACTCAACAAGACTGTTTTAACTACAGGACCAGGGGTTGAGCTGCGAGTACCCCCCAACAACCACAAAGACGAGTGACCCAAACACATGTTCTCCATCTCGCTGTTACTCAAGGTCCACATTTTGTCTCTTCAGTCAATGCCTTTCTAACGTTGCCGTCTGTACCTACGCATGAGTGTGGTTTTCGAGGCTGAAAACTACATCCACGCACACATTATCGTCGCTACGAATTATGTTAAATCATTTCAAATTGGAATATTTTAAAGTATTTGTATAAACCTTGTTACGAAAGTTGTTTGCATATGGAAGGTCGTTGAAAAAAAATTATCACTCCTACTAATTATTTTTGCAACCACCTTTTTATTTATTAAATCAAATACTTACTTCCAGTGGTCCACAAGAGACAACTTTCCTGACAGGAATCCACTTACTCTGGAAATGCTTTTATGTGATATAATTCTATATAGATACCCAGGGTTTTCCTTTTTCCAAGTAATATTTCCTATTCGAAATTTGACCAACAAGTATTTATGGACACTTCATATACTTAAATGAGTTACGGAAATTTTCTCAACTATTTTCTTAATAAACAGGAATATTGTTTCTATGGTACTCAGATTGAAAAATACATACATCTTCCAGAAAGTGTCTTGAGATGCGTGAATATTTGGTGAATGCTCAGTTAAGTACCAGGAGAGTAACATGCCACACTGACCTCACTGACTGAAATTACAACAAAACCCTCAGCTCTATGTGTTGTTTTCAGTGGCCAAGAGAGAGTAAAAGGTACTTTAAAAACTCTTGAATAGCTCCATATTTTACTTGCAGATTTTATTATTAAAATCTATCAACTCCTCTACTTTTGACGGACAGAACCCAGTGTGGCTTCTGGACATTTGTATTACTTGTCCTGAAGTATTTAGTTGCTATACTTAATTTGTGATTCATTGTATCATTCCGAACAAAAACAGAAATCAGTAATTTTTTTCCAGGGGGTTCTGTCCTCCAGAATATTTGGCAGAGGCTAAGAACTGCTGGAAGGTGCTGCCCGTGCACTGAGCAATGACACAGTTACTGGGCTCTCGACAACGTGTGAATCAGTGAACACAACAGATACGGAGTTTCTTCTCTCTCTCTTTTTTAAGATTTTATTTATTTGTTTGTCAGAGAGAGCGCGCAAGCAGGGGGAGCAGCAGGCAGAGGGAGAAGCAGACTCCCGTGGGGCAGGGAGCCCGATATGGGGCTCGATCCCAGGACCCTGAGATCACGACCTGAGCCGAAGGCAGAGGCCTAACTAACTGAGCCTCCCCAGGTGTCCCCAGACAGAGTTTCTATTCGCAGCGGGAATGCAGTACAAGCAGTAGAGATAATCAATAAGTATACTGTGTTGCAAGTTACAAAGTGACCCATGTTATGGAAGATAAAGCAGAAGATAAAGAGAAGCAGTTACAGTGGCATTCCAGCGAAGCCTCGCAGGAGACAGGAGACAGGAGGACGTCAGGCCAGAATTGCCAAGGTCGGGTCACGGCCCCAAGGGTGCGAAATCCGCAAGCGAAGACAGCAGCAGCAGGGAGGGGCGGAGTCAGGGGAGAGGTGGGCGGGAGTCACTGCCGGCCACGGAATAGCCCTTGGCTTTCGTCCCCAGAATAAGGGACAGAGCCAAGTGCAGATCTGAAAATATCCTCTGCAGAGGCAGCTGAGGCACTAGCCTGCCTGCAGGGGGTGAAACTGTGTCCCACAAAAAGGCAGAGGAAGTCCCACTCCCCGGACCTACAAGTAGGTCCTTATTTGGAAACAGGATCTTTGCAGATGTGATCAGGATAAGATGAAGTCATCAGAGGACCCTCATCCAGTGTGACCAGTGACCCTGCAAGAAGAGACACGTGGGAAGAACGTCAGGTGGGGACGGAGGCAGAGGATGGACACGTGTTCACGCCAAGGGTAAGGCAGGAAGGATTGTCCCCTGGAACCTTCAGAGGGTTCTGGCCCTGCCAGCACCGTGATTGGACGTCTGGCCTCTAGACCCCAAGAGAACACACTCCAAGAGAACAGGACTGTGGCATATTGTCACAGCAGCCGTGGGAAACGCACATGTGATCTGAGAGGGAGGGTGGCCAAGGGCTGCTGGGGGTGGGCGGAGGGGTGGGGAGAGCCTCCGGGGCCCCGGTTCGCGGGGACACTGGTCGATTAGCAGGCGCGGCCGACGGGTCCCTCGCTGCCTGTGTCCGGATGTTCACAGAAGGCCAGGCCGTGCGGTCTGTGTTTGCTCTGGCCCACTGTGGCAGGAGCTGCCCAACGGGGGAGAACTGCGTGCCGGCCACAGTGGGGTGCTCTGGGCCCGGGGCGGGGCACGCGCAAGGCGGGGAGTGCCTGGAGGGAGCTGACCCCAGCCCAACTGCTGGGGATGGAAGCCGCGGCCTGAGAGAGGCCCCCAGAAAAGCGGTGAACTCTGCGCCCCACTAAGTTAGTTTTCATTTTTCTAGCCTCTGACATAGGGCCTCACATAGAATATTTGTCCAGTGAATCTGAAATGGTAAGTATATTAGCCCCAAAGCGGTATTTCTCACAAAATTAGAGCTCTGGGTTTACAGGCTATGGAAAAAATGTCAATTTTTAGACCCGGAAAAAGCCTTGACAAGGAACTAGCCAGACACACACCTGGGTTTAGATGGGCCGCGACTGCGCGGCCGCTAGAGTCGCGTCTGGTCAGCGTCCTGCTCGCGATCGCACGGCCGCTAGATCCTAGAAGCAGAAGCCGGGGGCTGCCCGTCGTGAGCTCTTCCTGCCACACCTGTCCCCTGCTTCCCCTCAACGTCCGTCCCTCAACGTGATGGACATGTGGTCCCTTCACTGGTCGTTAGGATGGTTTTCTCTACGGAACACAGCTTAAGAACGAAATAGTATTAGAATAAAAAGGAACCATATTATTATATCTCTGTCCTATCTTAACCTGTCTGCTTTGCCTGCTAAATTATACCGTAAGAAAGCAGGAGAGCAGCCGTTATGATCCCGGCTTCTGGTAATGTTGGCAAATGCGGCGTCATTGGGTGGGTTCGGTGGGGGGGGGGGGGGCAGGTGTGGCAGGAAGGACCACAGCTCGTGCGATCATTTGCACCGAAACGTGATCCCCTGCATTCCCTTGGCTGTCCCACACCGACAGAAAAATAGTGAGAAAGTCTGCCCCGCTGGCCACAGCGGATGCACGATTCGGTGTTTTAATATGTACTTTGGAGCAGGCTGGGATTTCCAGGGTGGTTGAGCGCGTTTAATGTCGGCGCATGCAGCATGCTTGTCTCTTGGGCAATTTACCTATTTTTGTAAACGTCCCTGGAGCCTTGCCGTTATTATTTGACCCCAGTCCGAATATCCTAGTATCTCAGCCCTGGGCACCGTGGCCACCAGACTGGAGAGATGGGCCCTCACTTCTGTTCCACTGAAGACGTCGGGGGTCGGCTTCCCCAGACGGCTCCTGTGGGGCTCGGCTTCTGCCTAATTGTGGTTCATCCACAGGGTCTCTGAACAGGGGACATTTGCTATATTATTGGCCCCAAACGTCTCTTTCTACTGGGTGGTTAACTCTGGGACTACGGGTCCCCAGCCTCTGACTGAGACCGGCAATCCTGGTGTCTCACTTACCCTCTGCAAGTACGGGTTCAAGGAGCAGAGACAACCAGCAGGCAGGGCCGGGAGAGTCCTTCTGTGACATCGGACCTACATGTGGGAAGAGAGAGGCTCCCTCTGGCTTGGGCTTGCTAGAGGCAAGGGGAGGAGGTGGCTCAGAGCTCGTCTTCCCCGGCACTGGGGGAGCCTGTTTGCAGAAGGAGGCAACGGAGCCAACCGGAGAAACGAAACAGAAATAAGGAGAAAGGGGTGTGGGTGGGGAGAGACCGGGATTGTGTGAGGCCACACGAGCTCCGGATCCGAAGCGCACTCAGTGCCCTCGTCCGGATGCCGGGTCTCCGCGCGCCTCCTGCATCCTTTCCCGTCTCTGTCTCCTAACGATGCCGCGCACAGGTGCCACACCTTTTCTGGTCCCTCTTGCTGACTGGAGGACTCACATTCTCAGACATGAAAAATCAAAATCTTCCTCTATTGTCCTGTGCAAGCATCTCGACTTCCTAGCTCAGGGACCCCTAAAATCCGGGGGTCAGCCTCTGTCCCTCCCCTCCTGGGCGGCCATCGTTCCCCTCGCCAGTCTGGCTGCTTCGGAAGAGAAGGGAGAAAGTCCTGCTTGAGCAGGTTCATAGTCTGGTTGTTTACTCCTTGGTCAGCAAATGTCTGGGTGCTGGGTGTTCCTGTCTGGATCCCGGATTCAGGGCCCCACTCTCCACGGAAGACCATCTCCCTGCACGTCCTATTCCCTGCAGACCTCTTGGGAGAAGTGTTGGAGCCGGGCCACAGCTCCGGGACCTGCCCTGCTGTCCATCTGGATAATGAGGAACCTTAGACCTTCCCCCTCCCACCACCAAGTTCGGGAAGAGCAAGGGTGTCCCTTTGCACCTGACTTTTGCTCCCGCCGTCTCGGTCTGCTCTAGCCGTTCTGCCTGCCCACCTCTAGGGGTAAGAGTTGACAGTGTCTTTGCTCAGATCCGCCCACTGATGCCCGTGGGATTTCTGGGACGTGCACTTGTCCAGCCAGTGCCCGTTTCCAGAGCTTTCCCAGAGAGGCTCCTGCTTGAAAGCATGTCTCGTTGCCCACAGATTCTCCTGGGCTTCTGTCACGGGACTGGAGAGAACAGAAGCCATAAAACCCAGATGGGACCAACATCTCCCTCAAGGAAGGCAAGCTCAAGCGTCAGCCCTTGAATTCCCTCTTTTTTGCAGTGGCCAGCAGCAGGCGAAGGGCACGGGGACTCTGAGAGGACACTCTCCAAGTCCTGTGGTTTTCCCATGCGTGACAACGTTAACTCTGCCCTGTCGTCCTGAGGCTTTGAGGCCCGGGGGACGTTCTGTGTAATAATCCGTCACCGTGACTTCAGGCGAGTTTGGTCGGTTGCAGGCAAAGGCGTCCTGACATGTACAACATCCCGTCTCTCATTTATTCCTGAGGCCTTGGGATCTACTGTTTACAGAAACTCGCTTCTGCCCCGGAAGGCCTCTGTAGATGCCAGGTTCATTACCGCCGTGTTTCGATTCCCTCCCATCCACTTGGCATCCCCCAGGAATTCCCCTCTGCTTACACAGAGGTCCCGAATATTCTCTTTCCCACTCCTTGGCAACAAGAGCTCGAAGAGCGCATAAACGGGCAAGTCCACACAGACATCCAGGCACCGCCATCAGCCTGGGGTGCGCAGGCCAGTAATTTTCCACCAGAAGCTTCAGGACCATCTTCACTACGTCCCGCACAGAGACCGTCTTCCCGCCCACCGAGCAGAGTGCGCGTCTGTCTCTACAAAGACCTATAGACACAGAAAGGTAAAGGCTATCACGTGGTCCACAGGACGATGAGGACGGTCCAAGAAAGGCCGTGAGTGTCCAGCAGCTGGAAAAGAAGAAGAAAGTCCTTTGGGACAAGCCTCTGAAGCAGACGCCAGAGGGCAGGAAACAAACGTAGAGCCTCGTGAGCTGCTAGAAAGCCAGCACGACTGTCACAGGAGCCAGTTCAAAGCCCGGATCTCCCGCTGCCCCGGAGCCCGGGGAACGTCCCCACCCTGCCGTAGACTCTTGTCCACGTGAGAGCCACCGCTATTCTGACTTTTACAGGAATCGCTTATATAGCATTATTTTAATTGTTGCTTTCAAGCCTGATATGTCCTAAAATCTATGTGCCCCCCCACACCCCACCCTTTTGCTTCCAGTGTGTCTCTTGAGGAATGCGGCTGTCTGTCGGGCAGCGTTTCCCAGAGACGAGGTCTTGCTGCTGCTAACCACACGCGCGGCGACCCTGTGTCCTCCGTGGGCGCTTATTCGAAGTTTGATCGGGTTTGGGTCTGATTCCTTTGGAAAGACCACAGGCGGCAGCACGCTCTCTCATCAGGAGGCCCTTCCTGTCTCATTTTCACTCCTTTTTTGACAAAAACAGCTTTTAAGAGCTCCGATCCATAGAACCTTTGGGTATGGAAACTGGTTATCTTCCCGCATCATTTTGTTTTCATTTGTCAGCGGGACTGAACCCCTGCGAAGGCCTCCCCATCCTCTGATCTTCAGTTCGGCGGGCCTGGGGGGTCAGGTGAGGCACACGCGGACCTGGTTCTTTCCTGTCATTTACTGAGGATTACGATAACGAGCTCGCTAATTGCCCTCTGCAAAGAGTGACCCGTCCTGCTGGCTGAGGCCCCGTCATGATGGCGAGGAGAGTG
>NC_081571.1:82145618-82209971 GCF_022355385.1 Mustela nigripes | reverse complement strand
TGGCCCGTCCTGCTGGCTGAGGCCCCGTCGTGATGGCGAGGAGAGTGACCCGTCCTGCTGGCTGAGGCCCCGTCGTGATGGCGAGGAGAGTGGCCCGTCCTGCTGGCTGAGGCCCCGTCGTGATGGCGAGGAGAGTGGCCCGTCCTGCTGGCTGAGGCCCCGTCGTGATGGCGAGGAGAGTGGCCCGTCCTGCTGGCTGAGGCCCGTCGTGATGGCGAGGCGAGTGACCAGGAGGCGGCCGGTCAGCCTCGGCCTTTCCCACCCACCGAAGCTCACACCGCACCCTTCGGGCCGGTGGCAGCGTGTCCAGCTTCCTTAGCTCCTTTGACAGGAGCCCGAGCTGTCCTTTCCTGCTCCTTCACTTTCTGCCTCGACAAACTGTCCCCGGCTGATCGCGTTCGTCGCCCAGGGCTTCGGGAGCAAAGTGCGGCGGACTGAGGGCGCCGAGCCACGGGCGTCCCCTGAGTTCTGGAGTCCGAAGTCTGGAGTCGCGTGTCGGCAGGGCCACGCGCTCCCTGAGGACGCGAGGGGACCCGTGTGCCGTGCCGTGCTCTTAGCTTCTGACACGGCCGGCGGTCACCCCAACCTCTGCCTCTCCGTCCCGCGCTGTCTCGCCGTGTCTCTGCGGGAATGTCTGTCTCTGGGTCTGTTCTCTTCTGCAAGGACACCGGTCACGTCATGTCGTCCCATCTGACGTTCTGCTACCACGCTGTGTTATAAAAGGGAGACACACGGCTCCTCCCTCTGCTCTCAGCCTCCCCCGTTTGGGAAATGCCGCGTGCCCCACGCTGTGCCAACTCCCTCCAACGTCCAGGGAGCGCAGGCACGAGCGTCGGGAAGACACGTCGTGTGAAAAGCCCCGGGAGAGAGCGAGAGACGAGCCGCGTGCCTCCGAGTGCTGACAGCCACCAGCGCGCCTGGAGATGAGGCTGGGCGGCTGGGAGGTGGGAAGCTTTGTGCAAACGCACGCAAAGCAGGGCTCGGAGGTGGGCTCCATATCCACCCAGAAGTCCATGCTACAGAACCCAGCGGGCTGCCCTGCCCTCTTCAACACGAATCTTTCACTTCCACGTCCAAAGCCTGCAGAAGTCAGGGGGCGTGCACCCTTGCCCTGGAGGGGCGTGTCTGGAAAGGGACGCCTGTCCCGTCGCATCAGCTGGAACTCAGGGACTCACCTGCACATTGGAACGACCTTGGGGAACTCCGCCAGCTGGTCCCAAGCTTCCGCCAGCCACCGGGAAGGGAACAGGAACGGAGCATGGTCATCGGTGGACAGGGGTGTCAGGACGCACGGTGGGAGCAAGGCGGGGAGGAGCCGTGGCCACCAACAGTGCTCTCGGAGGACCGCGGAGGACAGCAGGGGCGGCGGGGGACTGCCGGCAGCCAGTCCAAGGGCATGCCGGGCATCAGTGCGGATAGAAACCCTCTTCCCGTTTGCTGATATGGTTTCATTGCGGAGGAGTTGGGACTCCTCAATATTCAGGCCAATCTCCTGTCTGGATACCTCCACCGATTTTTCAAGTAAATTTGCAGCCAGGTACTTCCAGGACCCTGCTTAGCTCAGTCACGCCGGTGGGCACCACGCCGAGCCCAGCGCTGGCTCCAGGGCACAGTGCATGATCGACAGAGGGTCTCTCGAGTCCGTGTTTACAATCACATTCGAGATAGAGGACAGGCTTCTCCGGCAGCTGCTCGCCGGGAACAACAAGCAGACTTCTGTGGGCGGGAGAGGCCAGCTAAGGTGGGTCCCTGGGGTTCTGGGTGTCGCTCTGCAGGCCAGAGAGCAGGTCGGTCATTCTCTGAAACTCAAAGCCCTCCTCCAACCGAACAGGGTCCTTCAAGAATTTTAAGGTACAAGGTGGCCTCCGGATGGCCAGCGAGTGCTCCTTCCTGCGTCTCCCAGAGAGCTCTTCCCCATTCAGAGCTTCACTTCTCCGTGAAGCCTTTCTGGACCCTTGCCAAGCACACAGGTCTCTCTTTGTGGGGTTCATTCCTGACCTTCCGTGACTCATGGTCGTGCGGTTGGCTCTGTCCTGTGCGGACTCGGCATCCCGGTTTCTAACGCACCCATTCCTAACCACGGGTTCCTAACCACGGCCGCCAGCCGTCTCTGCACCTGTTGCATCTGAGGACCGCAGCTACCGGGTCTGCAGTGGATGGTGGTGCTCACGGGAGTCTGGCTCTGATTTCCTTCTGCACACAGAGGGCTGTCATTCCCAGACACGCGGAGGTCAGCAGGGCTGTGGGATGAGGTCCAGGCCATGGGCAGTGAGTGGGAGGGGCATGGGAAGCCCCTGCGTACGTGCAGGTGCCTGGCCTTCCACTGCTCTCCGCTGGCAGGGAGCAGGAGGCCACGCCAGCCTGTGCACGCAGGGTTCTCCGGCAGAGCCCATCCCACCCCACTGTGTGTGCTAGGAAACACACGCTGGCTGTGCTCCGTCACTGCGACTGACTTATGACCACAGTGTGACCTGGCTGGCCTGACAGCTAGACCCGAGAGGGAACATGCATGTATGTGTGCACAGTGCACACAAGCACATACGTGCACATACCTACATGTACACACGCAAACACACACGTACACACACCTGCGTGCACACACGTCTACACACACACACCTGCACACACGCCTACACACATATACACGCGCGCACACACGTCGACACATAGGCACACGGCTGCACATGGCACACACACGCATGCACACAAACATAAATACACATGCACACACATGCATGTGCACACACATCTATACACACATACACACACACCTGCACACACACCTA
Organism: Mustela nigripes; assembly: GCF_022355385.1. Lineage (NCBI taxonomy): Eukaryota > Metazoa > Chordata > Mammalia > Carnivora > Mustelidae > Mustela > Mustela nigripes. The sequence continues at coordinate 82,207,185 of NC_081571.1, read as the reverse complement.
CACATATGCACATGGTTGCACATGGCATGCACACACATGCACACATACATACACATGCACACCCGTGCCCATGTGCACACGTCTACACGCACTACACACACACACCTGCACACACATCTACACACAGGTACACATGGGCTTGCATATACACACAAACATACATGCACACATGCATGTGCACGCACATACACGGCTGCACACATGGGCACACACATGCATACAAACACGCACGCACGTGTCTACACACGTATACACACATACATGTGCACGCACACGCCCACACGGCTGCACACATGGGCACACACGCACATGCATGTGCACAGTTTATAGACGAGGCAATTAAAACTGAGTAAAAAGTGGTTCCGACTTTCTCAAGCTGAGCGACTGACCGGGCCCCGGGACACAGACTCTCTCCACCCCCCGCCGGGGAGCTCTCACCTCCTTTCCCCAGGGCCGCCTCCCCCGGGGGCCTCTTCCCGTCCCTCCCCTCCGTGCGCGGCCCTCCTCCCGTCCGAGCTTCGCACGGTTCTCCTGCCCGGAGGCGGGTCTCCACTCCCTCGGCTCTGACGCATCTGTCCTCTTCTCGGCGTGCACAGAACTTCTCTGGGAAGCAGCTTCCAGCCCCCTAAGACCCGGCGAGGGGCTCCTGCTCTGTCCCCGCGGCCGTCCTCAGCCCCTCCTAGTGGAGAATGTCCCTCACCGAGGTGCGTTTATGCACTGACTCTGCCACAGCCTCAGACCAAGCAGGTCTCGGGTCCAGCGTCTGGACCCTGCTCCTGTCCGCGGCGGGCGTCCCACGGTCGTTTGCAGAATGACTGTGTGACGTTCGACAGCTGCCGGCTAGCGAGTGCTTCCTGCCGGCTGCAGCGCCCCGTCGCATACACGTGAGGTGGAGGGTATCCCGTCGTGGTGAAGGATCAGGAGGACTCTTCAAGTCTAGAGCGATTTAAGATCCAAGATTGAAGATTTAATGTTTCAAAACATCTTTAATCCCAGTGAGATTAAATACCTACCTGACGTCCCTCAGTCAAGAAATGGTGCAGACAGGACAAGGGTCGTGCTCTCCTGCCCCCAGCTGCCGGCGGCCGGGCTGGGAGCACACCGAGCGGAGGACATACGGCTCCGGGGGGCAGCCTGGACAGCCCACCGCCCCGCTGACCCTCCCAGAGCCTGGATGGGGTTTGAAGAAGACACGGCTCCTGTCCTGCTCCGTGAAGCCTTCCTGGCTCCTTGCCAAGCACACAGGTCTCTCTTTGTGGGGTTCGCCCCTGACCTTCCACGACTCACGGTCGTGCAGTTGGCTCTGTCCTGTGTGGACTCGGCATCCCCGTTTCTAACGCACCCGTTCCTAACGACGCTCCGAGGGCGTGGCAGGCCTCCTGGGGTCCCCCGTGACTCAGGCGTCAGGACGTCCAGTGGGGGCCAGCAGCGGGCAGCCGGCCGGTTGGGGGGGTGCTTCACCTTCCTTTCGGGACAGCACGACCTGACACTTCAGTGTCTGTGAACGAGGAACACAAGCCAGTGACTCTCTTCGCCGCCTTCAGACCCCGAGACGCGCTTTGGGACCGAGGAAGGATCGTGGAGGAGAAAGAGCTACACCAGAAAAGAGCCGGTGCGCTTGGGCCCACTGGCCTTTCAGAGAAGGGGGAGCTGTGGGCGGCCCAAGTGCTCTCCATTTAGGGGAACAGTCGGTCAGGGCGGTGGCAGAATGCCTGAGCCCGAGGCCATCTCCGGTGCCACCCAGAGCAGGACATGCTGGTCACGCCTGGCCACCGTGGACCCCGGGACCCCTGGGAGTCACACCGAGGGCCTTGGGAGCTGCGCTCAGCCGCACGCTGTCACCTGGACGGTGCCGGCAGGTTTGCCCCGCGGCTTCTGAGTGACCTCCGAGGTCGGACACAGGATTCCAGAGATACAAATGGTCACGCGTTCTATTCAACACACAGTTGTGCAACACTAAGCACCCAAGGCCGCCTCCCAGGGTCAGACACGTCCGCCGCCCCTCGGGCCGGCCGTCAGCTCCCGGGCTGGGATGACCTGCAGGCGGCGGTCCCCGTAGCCCGCGGCGCGGTGGCAGCACACTTGGCGGCGGGCGGGGAGGAACGCCGCATGCCCGTGTCCAGGCCTTGGTCTGAGGCTCCACACGCGTTCTCACGGGCCCACACTGCCGGGGAGGAAATACTCCAGGTTTGTGGACCACGTGGTTTGTGCCATCGCCACGGTCAGGCAGGGGTTGGAGCCAGGATTCTAACTTGAGTTTGTCATGTAGAGCCCCTGAGCCTTTCTACAACCCTTTTACCCAAATAAATGTGGCTGCTTACACTGCCGTGCCGGTGCACGCCAGACCTCGCGTGCAAGCTCTTCACAACTTGTGCGTCAACAATGTGAGTTATTTAACCTCACATCTTAGGTAGGAATGACCCTTGCCACCCTTTTCAAAATGGAGAAACCGAAGCACAGAGAGGGCTAGTCACTTGCCTAAGGTCACACAGCTCTCGGCGGGGGGAGGTGGCTGGGATCTGAACCCAGGCAGGCTGCCTGCAGAGGCTGAGCTCCTAACAGTTGTGCTAAAACACAGGTGAGCCAAGATGTTGCCTAATTCAGTGTTAAGTTGCACGACAAGGATCCGAGTGGCTGCAAAGTCCATGAGGCCCGGAGTTGTCCCCCTGCATGAGGGGGCAGGTGTGGGAGTCGAGGGCCCACCGTCGGGGGCAGCAGGGGACGGCGTCAGGCTCCGAGGAACGGTGTTACTCGCTCCTACGCAGACACCTTCTGTCTGCCCCAAACCGAAATTTATCGAGACTTTCCAGGGCGCCTTCCCTCCTTGAGCACTTTCTCTGTCCTGAAAGACAAATGAATCTGCTTTACTACATGGATAATCAGAGACTATGAAAACGAAGCATGGCTTTAAAAACCATCCCGAGAGTTCCAGCTGCCCTCCTGAAGGGAAGACAGGCTGGGGCGCTGCGGAAGCCGGCGCGAGGCCCCGTGAGCCGCACGGCCATTTCCAGGGAGGCTTCTCGGGGGAGACCCGTCCTTGTCAGACGGCAGAGCATACAGTTCAAGTGGCCCAGGTCGGAAAAGGAGAGTTTATTGGCCGCATACCCAAAGGTCCAGAGTCGTTCCCTCTGTCCCCATGAGGTGACCAGGTCGCTGATGTCCCAGAGCTGGTGTGTCCTCCCCAGACGTGAAGGTCCTGGGCTGGGGCCTCGTCCTTCACCTCCTCAGCACCCACACCCTGAACGTCCTGCAGTCTGATGGCAGCGCACGCCAGTGCTCCGAGATTTCCCCCCGCCACCCCGAAAGACTTCAGGGGAGTCTGGGCCTGGCCTGGCATCTCGGGAGGGCCTCCCTGCCCACTGAGGGCTCACTGGGGCGGAGAGGGCCACCCTGAGACCCCCCACCACCCACCTTTTACAATGTGGTCCAAAGACCTGGACTTGGCTGCCGAGGTGGGACAAGGGTTGGGTGCTGAGGCATGTGTGCCCAGGGCTGCCTCGTGCAGCACGTGCGTGTGCAAGGCTGTCCGGGTGCAGGACAGAGCCCCGGTGGGAGGGGATGGAGGCAGGCTGCCGGCCAGGCCGGGGAGCCGCGACTCCAGCGGGGCCGACGTGCACACTGAGGAGTCTGGGAATTTGAACCTGGACGTGCTAAGAGCGGGGGAGGGGAGAACAGGGTGGGATGTGATCATTTGGGGGCTTGGTGGATCTGTAGGGTGTTTGACGCTGCATCCGCGCTCTGCCACGAGTGCAGGCAAACACTTTTTCTTACAAAACATGGAGAAAGTCCGTGAAGGGCCGAGAGAGTGGGTGCACCCAGGAGAGGTGTGACCTGAGTCCTGAGCAAACCAGAGAGGTCGGCAGAGGAGGAATGGGGACGCCAGAGAGGAGGGAGGGAAGGGGTGTCCACGCGGATGGGGACGGGGGGTGACAGAGACACGGGGAGCCTGTGCTCCCCTTCGCTGCTGGGGGCAGTGGGAGACTGCTTCTAATGTTCTCGGAAGAATGCAAGAAATTGTAACAATCCGTGTCACTGTATTTGTGTATAGGGTATAGCCTTCTTTGAAGGCAGCTCCAGTGTTTGAGCTGCGGACTGCTGCCCGATCATAGGTGTGGAAAGAAACAAAGTGCTGTTCTCAGTAAGTAGGAGAGATGCGCAGAGAAAGCACAGGCAGTGGCCCGCAGGAAGCATCGCTTCAAGAAACTTCTTTCTGCCGAGGATGTGTACATATCGACGGGGCCACGACATAGAATGAACGGGCTGTTGTCAGGAAGTCTGGAGGTCCCTGGGCTCTCCTGTGTGACACACTCATATGTATTAGTGCTACGTGAGCACTGAGTGAAATGAGACGCACAGAATTCTAGCAGAACGCCCAGCACGCGGGGCACCATCACTTTCATGCCAACCTCTGCGGTGTGTGAGGTCCACCCTCACCGCCAGGAGCAGCCGAGACCAGCCTGGAAGTCATTTTTCTATCCTCAGTCCTCGAGCTTTTCTGAAGTTCTACACACCTTATTAGAGATGTTCGACGAGCTAAGAAGTTGTCAGTACTTTCTGTGTGATTTTAAAGGCTGACCTCAACCCCTGACACACAGAACAACACAACATCACAATCTTAACTCTAAATGACTCCATACAGGAACACTTTTCCCTTTCTGTTGAGGTAGAAAGTACAAACATTTTAAGCATATAGCTTGAGAATCTTTGCTTTTCTAGACCGCCAGGCGCACACCCAGATCAAGGAGCTCTCCCAGAAAGATCTCGGATGCCCCTTCCGTTACTACACTTTATGACCCGAGACCAGTCTTGCTTTGTATACACGCGGATCACACCGTATGAACTTTTTTCCCACTCACCATTTTGTTTATGAGGTTCACTTTTGCCGTGACCTGGTGCAGTAGTTCCTTCTGTCCGGTTGTCTAGTGTTCAGCTGTATGAATATAACCTGATTTGTGACCCATGATAACCATGACAGAAGTCTAGTTTGTCTCTAGTCTCTGCTACTATTTATCTGGTCCTCGCTATTAAAAGAGCCGCCAGGAATGTTCCTGTGCCTGCGTTTTGGTGGAATTAAGTGCCGACTTATACTGGGTGTTTACCCATGCCTATAGAAGAATTCAAATAATTACAACTTTGTAGACAACAGAGTTCATCAATATATAATTTGTGGTAGAAAAAGAAAGAAACTACAGAAATCAACAGGGAATAGACAGATCATTAAAGATGCAGTCTTGGGAACTAGTACTTCCATACGGATAAATGCCAGTTCTATTTTTATTCATGCCATTTACCAAAACGAAAGCATCAAATAAATAAATAAAACCATAATGTGGTCCACAGTCCAGTATAAGAAAACATAAGCAATACTTCTGTCTGGCCAAGGAAAGAATTCCTAAACGTGAACATTTACTAAGTAAACCACAATGGAGAACAGAGAAAATGTTCGGGCGCAGGGCAATTTCAAACTGCTGAAGATCGAGACACATCACGAACTAAGTGACAACTCACATGTTATTTCAGAACAATATTCATAACAAGTGCACCGTAAAGGGTTAATGACCCTACTGTCCATAGAGTTCATGTAAAATTTGGTGAGAAAAACATCAGCGACCCAAGAAAAGAGTTCAACATTTAGTCCCATTGAATGTATTTCTATGTTCAGGGAATCCATCCCTCGGGAATAATGCAAGACAGAAACAATAATGTACGTGTAGCACCTTTGAGGCCAGCATGAGCAGCCTCCCGGGGCAGGACAGACCGGGGACAGCAGATGCTCTGCGGGGCCCCACCGTCCATCCACCGCACTCCCGAGCAGGACCAGCCGTCTGGCCCGCGTGGAGGGGGCTGCAGAGCCTTTAAGCCACAGAACTGGAGAACTGGAGAAGCACCACCGTGGATGACCTGGGGTGGTATTCAGGGTGGGGCTGGCCTGGGAAACAGGGGGAGGTGGTCGTGCCACCTGCTCTCAACATAGGGAAGACTCTTGCTGCTCCCCAAGCAGTGAAGCCTGCTGTGGGTTCATCTAGTTGAGCCGGGTGATTGGTGCTTGTGGGTCGCACCTGCTGGGGGCAGGAAGAGATGGACAGAGATATGGTCAGTATCAACAGACAAAGTAAAGTCCTTACAAGACACACAAGACAGTGTCAGACCACATGCACCCCAGTGTTCACAGCAGCAATGGCCACGATCGCCAAACTGTGGAAAGAACCAAGATGCCCTTCCATGGACGAATGGATAAGGAAGATGTGGTCCATATACACTATGGAGTATTATGTCTCCATCAGAAAGGACGAATACCCAACTTTTGTAGCAACATGGACGGGACTGGAAGAGATGATGCTGAGTGAAATCAGTCAAGCAGAGAGAGTCAATTATCATATGGTTTCACTTACTTGTGGAGCATAAGGTATAACATGGAGGACATGGGGAGACAGAGAGGAGAAGGGAGTTCGGGGACATCGGAGGGAGAGATGAACCATGAGAGACTGTGGACTCTGAGAAACAAACTGAGGGTTTTAGAGCAGAGGAGGTGGGGGGTCGGGTGAGCCTGGTGGTGGGTATTATGGAGGGCACGGACTGCAGGAGCACTGGGCGTTACACGTAAACAGTGAATCATGGGACACTACATCAAAAACTAATGATGTACTGTATGGTGACTAACATCACACAATAAAAAAAAAACTTTTTTTTTAAAGCATTAGACCAAACGCAGCAAATGGCTAGACATTATTCTTCGGCTCGTGGGAGAATCAGAGAAAGCATCGGGTAGGTTCTGTTCCCGCAATTCTCTCTTCAATCTCCTGTTGCGCTGAGCTAGGAAAACGTTCTTGGCACCCAGGAGAGAGAGAGTGGAGGAAACACGGCTTCAAAGCTCGCGGTGAGATGAAAAAGAAAGCAGGAACCTGGGGCGACCCCACTGGCGACCCCACTTGACTGCTCGTGCCCTTGGCTTGAACCGGACTGTTGGCGTGACTTGATTTCGTCGCTTGAAGTTCTTCACGGAGTTGAGGCAGAGACAAAGATCTGGCAGGCGTTGTAGCAGTTCTGCGGGTTCCTCAAGGACGTGCGCTGCGGTAGGATTACCCTTTGTAGTCACTGCACGTGGGTTACGCTCTCTGTCCACTGCATGGCCCCTACCATCTGGTCCTCATTTCGTCGGGAGTAACTGATGTTCGGGAAGGCCAGCCGCCACGAGACCACCACTCTGCCCCAATCCAGGGACCAGTGTTCAGAAGGCACAATGGCCCCGAGGTTTCATGTGGCCCCCACCAACCAGAAGGAAGTGGTAAAAGGAGGTGTCCAAAGCAAGGTTCTTGGCCAGCTCATTCCAGGGAATCCCCTCGCTTAAATCTGTAAGGGAATGAAGACTTCTGTTCTACCTTTGTCTTCCTATATTACAAATTATAATTTATGTTGCAAGTATGTTTCCATTCATATACAACGTCCTCAAGAAATAACTCTTCCCTTTAGGGTTCCATATCTTTAAAATGTTAAGTAATGTTGTCCAAATGTATTTTATTTAGTATTTGTATCTATTGGTATGATACAGTAGGCATTCGAATGCCGCTGAAAGAGTATGTGTTAAAAAGAGTTGTAAGTTCTTTTAGGTATAAAAACAAAAAGATAAACCGCAAGAAAGTTCTCTAGATTGAATGAAAACATTTGAAAGCCTTCGGTTTTCCCCTTTGGGCAAACTTATGGACTTAATACCTTGAAAATTTTCTGCTGTAAAATACTTATAAGTTATCAAATAAAAACCACATCTTTAAAGTTCATCACAGCTTTGTAGGAAAGTAAGAGAAATCCTCAAGGGATAAAACAAAATGGCGCAGGAACCTAGTGGTGAGCCCGCTATGAGTAATGGCTCACTGGAGGCCTGTGTCCCCAAACCTTGTGCTTTGGTTTTAAAATCCACAAAGAAGCAGAAGAAAATAGCTAGGGCTCTTGGAAGGCTAGACTCTGGCTGGACCTCCTCCTGCAGCAAGAAACTCCAAGAGCCACACTCAGCAAGAGGATGAACACGAGAAATTATCTGTCCTTCAAAGGGGGACGTTCAGACACAGAGACCGACCGCAAACAGGCGATGACCCGGACACACACAGACACAAAGTGAGAAGCTAGGACTGTCAGACGCAGGGAGAGACCTTGTGTCCAAGTCTGCGTTCAGGGGACCCAAACTGAAAGAATGACAAGGTTAAATTCACTCCAGAAACAGAAATTTGGTCTAACATTTGAAAATCAATTAGTGTAGTTTGCCATATGAGTAGATTAAACCAGAAAATCCAAAGATCACAGCAATAGATGCCGAAAAATATTTGATAAATGTTCCCATCCTGTCAGCTTAAAGCCATGAGTGTAGTGGGATTTAAACGGGATCCACCAAAGTCTTTGAGAAAGCACGATGCCAAATGGTAGAACTTAAAATGTTCCTTTTCAAAAATCATTAAGACAATGTTGTTCTGGTACCACATACTGTTTGTTCTAGAGAATTCAGTACGAGTTAAAAATAGAGGGAAATGAAAATTTGAAAGGAAAATACAAAATTCCCACAACTTGAACATTATCTACAAAGAATTTCCCTTTAACCCTCTGCAAGTTATTCAGATTGAGAACAAGGTTTTTAACACAATCGCTGGATATAACAGATTAAAAATCAACTTGATTTCTATACCCAAGCAATGAAGAGAAAAACAGAATTTTTATATACAGATGCTATTTATAATAGCAACAAAATATACAAGGCGTTAGGAATCAATGTAACCAAATATGTTTAAGATGTCTACAGGAAAAATTAAAGAACCTTATTAAAAGACATTTTCAGCTCCCCTGAATCGATTGGGAGAGACGCCGTGGTCATGGATGGAAGCACTCAGTGTATTAAAGATGTCCAGTCTTCCCCAAATTCCGTAAATTTTAACAAGGTGGTTCATTAAGCTTGTCAAGCTGATTCTAAAATGTGTAAGGGGTAGGGGTACAAGCGTTCAGAGGTTCCTGTCGAGGAAGGAAGTGTCTCACCAGACAGTGCGATGTGTTACGAGAAGAGAGGACTCCAGCGGCGTCAAGGTGAACACAACAGAGGAAGAGAGGACAGCGCGTCTCTCCATGCGAACAAGGGGATTTGGCTCATCCAAGCAGTGGGGGGAAGCCAAATATTCAAAACATGCCTCCAAAAGGGTAAGAAAAACGGAGCTGAGCCTCCATCCCGTGCCGTGCATACGCAGGTGAATAAATGTCAACGTGAAAAGGAGAAGAAAGAAGGAAGGAAGGCTCGTGACTTTTATGGTAGCGGATTTTTTAAAAAAAGCAAAGCACAAAACCAAAAAGGAAGTTTGATAAATTTGACTCCATGAAAGTTTAGAATCTCTGCTCATTCAGAAGCCAACGTAAAGAAAAGGAGGAGACGGGAACAAATCAGGAAAATCCATTTTTGCAAAGATCAGTGAGCGGAGTAGGTACCCGACTCCTACAAACCAGGGAGGAAGAACCAACAACCCTGAGGCTGAAATGAGTGAGGGCCATCTTGATCCCCAGTTCACGCAGGAGGAACGGCAAAGGCCCGCCACCCTCCCACGAGCCGCTCTGCGTCGGGGGCGACCGAGGAAACACAAAGTTGAGTCTTGAGACGCCATCTTGCATCCCTGTGTGCAGGAAAATGTAGAGTCAACGATACCTTGCTAGTGGAATTTTTTTTGCATACTTACTTGGGAAAATAATTATTAAATATGTGTTACAATTAAGAATGGGCAGAATTAAGAATAGAAATTCCATTCCTGGGGCACCGTGGCTGGGTGCTTCGGCTCAGGTCATGATCTCAGGGTCCTGGGATCGAGTCCCGCATCGAGCTCTCTGCTCAGCGGGGAGCCTGCTTCTCCCCCCGCCCCCGCCCACCTCTCTGCCTACTTGTGATCTCTGTTTGTTGAATAAATAAATAAAAACTTAAAAAAAAAAAGAAATTCCCTTCCTGTGTCCAGACCAATGTGTGTCAGAATATGCGTGCATGTGCGAGTCATTGCTAAACAGTGCTTTAATGGCTAAGAACCACTTAGTTGTTGAACTTACATTTTTTTTAAAGCAAGTAATTCTAAAATAAAAATTTCAAAAAAATTATAAATAGTCAAAACGGCCACCGGCAGAAATGAAACATTATTAGACATGTGTCACCATTAAAATGAATAAATTATGGCTACACTGGCCAAGTTAGACGACTCAAGGACGTCTTGTTGATGAGAGACGGAAGGATCGGTGGTTGGCTGGGCCCGGGGAAGGGGCGTTAGGGGAGAGTCTTTGTGGGCACGAGGTTTCTCTTCAAGGTCATGAACATGTTCCAGGTTTAGACAATAGTGATTGTTTCACAACCTTGTGATCATGCTAAAAACCTCTGAACTGTATGTTTTTATGCAATATGAATTACATCTTAAGATATAGAACGTTGTTTAAAAAAAAAAAAGCAAGTGACAGAAGACTGCAAATAGTGTGATGATGTTTCTAGAATGCTTGAATAAAAGCACAATGCAGAAATTTACCATTTAGGCTTACGACATATCAAAAAGACAAATCATAACGACAGTAAAAGAATGATAAAACCTCATTTAGAATGGTGGTAAGGCCAGTGTCCGGACTTCCAAATAATGAATCTGCTCTCTTAGTTAGAGTTGGAACTGAGTACATTGATGTACCATTACTTATAATTGGCATATATGTTAAACGTCCTTTTGCATGTGTGTACTATGTTGCATAATGTTAAAAAAAAAGTGTTTCTTAAGGTAAACAAAACAAAATCCCATCAAAAACGTGTGAGAAAAGTTGGAAGAGGAAAACAGGATCTACTTTGTAAGTGTGACAAGTAAGAGCTAACAAGTGCCTTGCCCTGTGATTACTCGACCCATGAGGAACTCAGAAAATCGAGACCCAGGCATGCACATGGGGGCGGGTGGTGATGGAAAAAGGTGACATGTCTGTAGGATATTTTGCGTGCAAGTAGACGGGCCCTGGCCCTGGACGGGCTGGGAGCGAGCCCCGTGAGAACTGCTCGTACATCTCCGGCCCGAGTAACTGAAGTGTCGAGACCCACTGGCCAAGATAAGGAACAGCACAAAGTTATGTTTAGTCTCCGCAGCTCAGTGCTTAACAGTAAGAGGTTAGAAACAACAAAGACAGGCGAGCATAAGATGGTAGTTGAATGAATCATGGTGCATTTGCGCAGAGGAATGGTATGCTTAAAAATTGATAGTTCAAGACACTGGAGACATTTCAAATTTTACAAGAGGACTCAAGTCTGCCTAGGCACTATGGTTTCCGCTTTGCACGATAACATTTCTATTATTTGTGGAGTTCTGTATCTGTCTATAATACACATATTTTTATATCTTTTATATATCTAAAAGATTATATATACATATAATCTTTTATATACACTTAGTGATGGCCAAACATCCAACAGTGTTAGCAATGGTACAATGATAATGCATTTAAATTTTCTTCTCTTCACTTTTCCTGGAGTCTAAAAATGTTCTACAATCAGCGATGATGACTTCAATAATCGGAACATCTATGTGGCATTTAACATCGCCGCTGGAACCGTTGCCAGGCTCTTCGCGCATCTGTTGAGACGGAGAAGGGACACGGGCTTGGGAGACGCCTGGGAAGCTGCGGTGCCGCAGCCGACGTGGGAGAGCTGTGGGCAGGAGCAACGTGCGTGTGTTACGAAATGATTGTGTGTGTGGGGGGGCTCCAAGCCTCTCCAGGCGATCAAGCTCCAGCGCTCACTCCGACACTTCTAATGCACGAGTGCTGCACCTTCTTTTCGAGGGGATCCCACCTGATGCCAAGTGAACGCTCGGCCCCGTACCTGCCTGCAGGAAACCACCTGCAGGCAGGAGGCATCTCGGATTTTCAATCTCTTTTCACCAGGTGGGATTCCAGGCGCGGGCGTCTCTCCTCCACAGGTCGGCGCGTTCTTCTTGCCTTGCCCTTTCTTCTTCGTGTTCTCCATCCTTCTCTTCTGCTCTCCTACTCTTCTGCTTTTGGAAATAGGAACATCTTTTGGAATAAATACTACACGTTGTGGCATCTACTACAGTTTAACCATGAGGTTCCTTGAGTCCTCTCGCCGAGGTGACACGCTTCAATCGGGGCAGATTTTATGAAATAAAACTCACATCATACAAAAGAGTGACATTAAATTATTTCCTTTCATACTATCTTATGGTAGGTTTTTGTGGAGAACATTTTGTGGCTTATTGTTTTAGAGCAGGTTCAAGGTCACAGCAACACCGAGAGGCAGGTGTGGCGATCTGCCCAACCCCCTCCCCGACCCGGACGCCCGCATGTGGGCCCTTCCCCGCCTGCTATGGTCACTCACCAGGATGGTACAATTTTTACCAAGAATGCATCTTGGAAAGTAGATTTCAAAATATGAAAGCTATGTTTGCACTGAGCTACAGAGACCTGGGGACCCGTCTACTTCAGCACAGAGACGGCGAGTGAGCCGCTCCCTTCCGGTTCACCCCAGATTGCAGATTTCCCTCGAGCCCTACAAAGTACACACACATATTCAGTAACTGGAAAATGAACAAAAACGTAAAGAAGACACACGCTTTATCCCGATAGGTTTCTGCAATTAAAAATCAGAATAAGAATAAATGAAACAAGATGGGATCGGGAGGGAGACAAACCTTAAGTGACTCTTAATCTCACAAAACAAGCTGAGGGTTGCTGGGGGGAGGGGGTTGGGAGAAGGGGGTGGGGTTATGGACATTGGGGAGGGTATGTGCTTTGGTGAGTGCTGTGAAGTGTGTAAACCTGGCGATTCACAGACCTGTACCCCTGGGGATAAAAATATATTATATGTTTATAAAAAATAAAAAATTAAAAAAAATCAGAATAAATAAGTTCTACATTACCATACTAGCACAGGAGAAATGACTAAGATTTTATACATTAATCCACTTTCCTGCCAAAATGACATTTTTTTTTCTCCCTAGAAACCTGTAGCTTTTTCTGATTGGCTTCACTCATTTTTTGCCTCTAGCCATGGTTAGAAAACAAACCATGGGTTTTCTAGAATTAAATATAGAAATAGTTACTAAATATCTACTAGTTTATACTATGTATCCACTTCATATATATGCTTCCAGAATGCACACCTTGGCATAAAGAAGAGTCATTTTTTAGGTGTTGACCTTGTCTGACTCCCCCACAGAAGACCTCAGTTTCCCTACCTCACTCCGTCCCTTTCCCAGGAGGCGTGAGGATGGATTCTTCTAGAAACCTTGAGGGCAGTGAACTCCTGTACGGCTCAGAGCTCTGTAACTCATGGTCTCACTCACAGTGTTGATTTCCCGGGTCCCCTCTTTCTCCCCCGCACCCCGTCTCTCCCTGCCCCCAGCACCCAGCACCCACTTCTGCCCTCCCTTCCTGCTCATGTGCGGTACCCTCTGCAATTCCCACGGCTCAACCTCAAGAAACAAGGCTCTGTATATCCTCGGGCGTCGGCCCCCAACTCCCTGAATAGAAGGGCCCCGAGATCTCCATGCTTGTGGCGCACAGAAGGTATGACACAGAACACAAAATAGTAACAACACACATTTATTGACTGTTTACAACGTGCAGGCCCTTTATCATTGAAAAGGCTTAATAGAGCGCTTTATTTGAGGTTTTCTGTAATTGCAAGAATGTCCAATTAGAGGACATAGTATACAAGCACAATCCGGAAGGTAGAAGAACAATCCCGACGAGAACGGATCGAGCACCTGCGAGGGGGTGGGTTCCTTAAGAAAGTGGGTCAAGTCAGCAAAAGCCCTGGCGGGTTCAAGGGCCGTGAAGGGAGGTCTTTCAGGATGGGCCGTGAGGAGAGCCCGCCGGCCTGCAGCACCGAGGGCAGGAGGAAAGTTCGGGCATGGCTTCTGTCTGTTCCAGAATGACGTCAATGCTCATCCCGCGTGGTCAGTGGCACCTGACAGTCATCTAATGGCACAACGTCTGGAAATTCTTGACCTGAGCTTTCACAGGGAGCTGCTGGCATAAACAAGTCACCTCTACCCCAGGTACTATGTGAGCAAGTTCTAACAAGCTGTCCGCTTGAGAGTCAAGGAAAGGCATTCTGACCCGTGTTCCAAAAATGCAAAAGCAGAAGAGAGATAGCAAGATGACACTTTGGGGGAAAGTTGGGAATGAGGGGTCTACGATTTCCAACAAAGCAGAACCGTGAGATGGAAAGGAGTGGTGGGGACCCCGTGTCCGGACATGTCCGAGGGCCCCAGAAGCTCCGTGCCAGGGACTCCCCCAGAGCGATCAGGGGCACATGTAGATCTCTCCTTGTCCCTGTCCCTGTCCCACACAAGGGGTGCCCTGGCTGGAGCCTCTCTGGTCACCAACTGTGGATGCCCACACAAGCAACACTGAGGGAAGGGGTCTCGAGTGCCCTGGCCTTCATGAGGGCTGGCCCCAGCTCAGTGGCCACCTTCACAGACGCTGTTAAGCCCAACCTGCTGTGGACATCAGGCTCCCGCCCACAGCAAAACCCCTCCTGCCAGACACCTGCTCCCACACGCTTGCCCTAAGCGGTTTGTGCCTTTCAACCAGCCCCGTTTTCCTTCTTGGTTTCCCGAACATTCTGGTACATTCTTCTACGTGTCATCTCACTGTACACCGGAGTCTGTGTCCTGTGGGGACCCCAGTTCCGTCCCGAGGACGCCGCTGCCCTTTGCCCCCAGGACCGGCGTGTTCTCCAGCTCAGCTCTCTGGCTCCTGGTGTCCCTGGTGACCCCCAGGGCTTTGCCGGCACAGGGAAGGGACGTGCTGTACTCATGGCATTTCCTCCGCAGGGACCCTGGCCAGTCTTCCATGTGCCTCTGGGCTGCGTTCCAACCTCCTCCTCCTCGCCGATGCCCACAGGGGAAGCGCTCTTGCCGTGGAGGTCAAGCCCCAGTTCACGGGATGATTCCCCACCATTGTCCCTGGCCGTGCTTCATCACCGCGGCTGCCACCACACTCGCCTCTGCTCACTGCTGGGACTCCTCCCCGGTGGTTTCCTCCCACTTCAAAGGCTGCTCCTGCCCAGGACCCTCTGGACCCTCTGTGGGTTCTTCTCCCATCGCCTGTCAGTGCTGGCGTGGTCTGGGCAGCTGAGACCACCTCTCGCTCACCCTCTCAGCCCGGCACCCGGTTAACTGCAGCTCTGGGCCCCAGCCCCCCAAACTGATCCCCTGTCCAAACCTGTCTATCCGAAGGTCTGCTGACCTCTTCCCTGGGGCGGCTGACAGCTCTGTCCCACCCCTCGTGTCTAGAACCATTCACTCCATGCTCCCTCCCTGACCTTCTCTTAGGAGAGGGCACTGCGGGTCCCAGTAACCATGCGGGACTTTCCAGGAGCCATTTCTGACTCCCCCCCTTTCGCACACCTGAACCATCCCAAGGGCAACTGAGCCATTCATTAGAGCTAAAATTATTTTCACATCTTTGACTATTTAATAGGTTCTTGTGTTATAAAATCCAGAAAAACCCCAAAAGTCATTTGGTACAAGGGGGGTCCTCACCCTACTTCCCACCCTCCCAACCCAGGTCTGCACTGTCCCCAGCCTTGAGAGTATGTTTCCAGAGCATCTCTGTGTGTACGCACACATTCCCTTTTTATAAAAATAGCAGCATTCCATTAAGCACACTGTTCTGTGACGTCTACCCCACCTTGTAGTGTATTCTCCAATGGGATTGCGGTCAGTGTAGATAGAGCTGCCCCGTTCCCGTCGAAGAACATTCTGGTATGCATTAAGACTACCCTTACACCTGCTAGGTTTTACGGGGATGTGCCCTGTTTATGAAATGGGCACTTGGTTCTCATCGTTAAAATGTTTTCATTATGATTATATTTAAAATTATAATCCGGTCTTGATTAGGGACACCATCTGTCTATTTCCTTACGAGCTAATATCGATGGCTAGATACGTAGAGGAACAGGCAACATTTGATCAGTCCCAAATTGTTGGCATTCAACTTGCTTCCAAGTTTTGGCTATCCCAGGCAAGCCTGCAACAAACACACTTGCATACGTACATGTGATTTCACACAGGCATATTTCTTTCTAGTCCAGTCATTAATGCGATAAACACCCTTGTAAAGAAATCGCCTCGTGTATGCATGAATAATTCCTAGAAGTTAAACTGTGGGTCAAGGACCATGGGCATTTGCCATTCGGGTAGATTCGGCGGAAGGGCTGGGCGCACGCGCTTCTGTCGGTGCCCCTGCATCCCGCTGTGGGAACCCCTCCCGACATTCTGGCGAACACGCTGTGCTATCAAACTTCTTAGTCTGAGCCAATCTGATAGGTGAATGATTGTACCACTTTGTGGTTTTAATTTGCATTTATCTTATTATGGGAAAGGTTAAGCCGACTTCGGTATTTTCCAGACCTTCTGGTGCTTATTTAGTTTATCGTAACGTTTGTGTTCAGACCCGTTGCCCATTTTTGGATTCTTGATTATGGTCTTACGGGACCTCTCAGGTACTGACTAAGGACAGAATTAAAGCATCACCTGTGACACAGCGTGATTATCTCCCCTCACAGAATTCTGGTTTAGGAAGTCAAATTCATCCAAATTTCTTTCATTTTCTCTTAAACTCCATGGTTTCGTGTTTTAATATTGAAATCTTTGGTTCAACTGACATTTCGGTGAGAGCAGACGGCCACGCAAGCTTAACGAGTCTTCAGATGTGCGTCCCGGTATGCGAGCCCCGTTTAGTGACAACCTGTCTTCTACCCTGGTGAAGAGTAGTGCCCACTTGGGAAACGCATCAGGTCCCCCCGGGGCGGTCCCTCTAGCTGTGGACGCAGCACGACGGGCCCCTCTGATTCGGCTATTTGCATACACGTCCCCTTCTTCCCCGCGGACGGCGAGCTTCCTGAGGGCGCTGCCAGGGCTGGAAATTGTGTTCCATCTCCTTACCGGCTCATTGGTTCGCCTGCCCCGTGACACGTGCGCCAGGCGAGGACTGAACATCTTGGCTCAGAGACTCGGGGTCGCCTTTCTTCTGCTCCACCCAAGCCCCGGCGGGGGGGTGCCCTGGAGAGCCCCAGTGCACCTGCTTCTGCGTGAGGTTGTCCCAGCTGACTCACGGGGGCTTGGAGAGCCCACCTCCTCACCTCCTTTGTAGCCTGAAATAAGCAACTTTGCCGTTTGTCTGAGAAGGAGCCGTCGCTTTCTCTGTTCGGGTGGTTGTCTGCAAACCCGTCCCTGGAGAGGCTTAAGTTGAAGGGGGGCCACCGTTTACCCCTCGTTCACGAACCCAGCCGGAGGCGTCTGAGCAGGAGTGAGCCTGGGAAGACTGTCCCTCCCAGCAGGGCCCACTGGGGGGTGGCTGCAGGTTTGCGTTGTTGGGGGTTTGCATTTTTGTCCCCAGAGGACCCCACACAGTGTCTAGCACAAACTGAATGCTTGAAATATATTGATAAATTTTCCAGACTATTTCATTGGTTATTAGGGATTTATCACCAGATAACATAGCCAGAAACAAGGTATCCCGTGTCATTCCACACTATGCAAATAGTTCCTCAGCCTGGAGTCTGGGGCGGGCTCAGCACGCCGCTTTTTAAAAATTAACCTAACACTGGACTAAATAGAATTAGTCATGTTTGTCTAATTAAAACTGATCTCCATGAAACAAAATTTGGAGACTGTATTTACTAGTTTCATTCCCTGGGAAGGCTTCAGCCGGTAACTTGGAAGGCGAGCTCTGGGTGTAAGTGCCCTTAATCTATTTTAAATGAATGTGCCTTAGTTATAAAATGGGCACTTGGTCATTATCACTAAGATGTTTTAATGATGCACTGTCATGTTTGCAACTGTAATCTAGTCATGAGTAGGAACACCATCCAGTAAAGAAAGCTGGAGACAAAGGGCTTGTCCCCCGATGGAATTAGCTGCAGATTGCAAACACCATTCAGGAGGCAGAAAAGGGAACTGCATTAAGAATGTAAAGGGAAGGGGCGCCTGGGTGGCTCAGTGGGTTAAAGCCTCTGCCTTTGGCTCAGGTCATGATCCCAGGGTTCTGGGATTGAGCCCAGTGGCGGGCTCTCTGCTCAGCGGGGAGCCTGCTTCCCCCTCTCTCTCTCTCTGCCTGTCTCTCTGCCTACTTATGATCTATCTGTCAAATAAATAAATAAAATCTTAAAAAAAAAAAAAAGAATGTAAAGGGAAGGGCGCCTGGGTGGCTCAGTCAGTTAAGTGGGTGCCTTTGGCTCAGGTCATGATCCCAGGGTCCTGGGATTGAGCCCCTCATGGGATTCTCTGCTCAGCAGGGAGCCTGCTTCTCTCTCTCTCTGCCTGCTGTTCTGCCTGCTTCTGGTCTCTCTCCATCTCTCTAATAAATAAAGTCTTTTTTAAAAAAATGGGACAAGTTCGCCTAAGAGTGTTTACTAAAAAAAAAAATAATAATAATAATTTAAAAAAGAATGTAAAAGGAAGAGAAGAGCCAATGGGAATAGCAGCGAGATTCAACAGCACGGGGTTAATTTCCATGTTAACGACTCGGCGCCTAACATCAAGCACAACAAATCAAGACACCTTCAAAGAGATTCATTTCGAAGTTGCCTTGCACTCGTTCTCGTGTATCTCCTTTCCTTCTTGTGCTGCAAACAAAATTATAATCGGAGGATGCTGCTACTTAGCAAGGTGAAATTCAGATTCAGTTCTTCTTCTTCTTGTTGTTTTTTCCATCCTGCCTTGTCCTACAATTTTTCTGAACATGTAATGTGATGTGGTGGGAGATGGTTTGTAAAACCTTTGTGCTCAGAGATGAAAATCACTTTCTCTGCCATATATTATTGGCAAGAAGAGGCTAAAATAGCAATATTAGGGATGAATATCAACTGTTAAAAAAATTAAGAACATGCCAGATGATGGTCATAATAACATATAATAAATTTTTGTTTCCAAATTATGAGACAATATCGAATAAAAGGTAGAGAAAAAAAGAAACTTCTTGGACATTGATCATTTAAGGAAATAGTGCCTTATTATTTAGATAGACTAAAAGGGTAAAGACTTACATTCTAGATAATTCCTAAAACACATTTGAAGCTTAACAAATACTGAACATATGTTTAGTGATTTTTATATTTTGGATTGAGGAAGATACAAATTCATCTGAGTAGTGAAGGATATTCCTCCTTTCCTATTATTCTATAATTAAAAAACAGTGTGATTTTAATCAATGGGGCCAAATGGCTACAAGCATATTGATTTCATTTTTAATTCATACTAGAAGGGGTATGGATGCCATGTTGAAATTGTAATACACTCTCGGTGTGTAGAAATGTCAAAATCAGGTACAAGTCTACCAAAATAAAAACAGAAAAACATCAGCTCTCAAAATAGCAATATACTTCATTTTCTGTTTGCTTTTCAGTAGCAGTAATAAATACAGCTTTTTAGTTTTTCTATTTACCACGTAAAAAGGCATTCTCGCAGTATAAAATGTAATTTTAAGAGAACTTTTATATAGAATTCTCATTTTTTCCATGTTTTAGCAAGACGAGAGACTGAAATCTTAATAAAGAACCAGCAAAGGTGAAATTCTGGCTAGTATTTACACTCAAAGTGGTCATTCTTGGAACGAGCTTATTTGAACGGACCTCTCCACCCATCACTCAAC
This sequence comes from Mustela nigripes, assembly GCF_022355385.1. Lineage (NCBI taxonomy): Eukaryota > Metazoa > Chordata > Mammalia > Carnivora > Mustelidae > Mustela > Mustela nigripes. The sequence continues at coordinate 82,187,538 of NC_081571.1, read as the reverse complement.
AGCCAGCAGGAAACGGCCCTAAGAGCATCGTTGTTATTTTCGGGCGAACCTCGCTAACTCGTATTTCCTCAGGCCGGTTCAGTCCATATCATTTGCTATTAAGTGTTCTAGACAAGGAAAAAGTATAGTAACTATGTGAGCACTTAATTGTTCTTACAATCGTACGTGGGCACATAGCACACGTGAGTGGCATTGAAAGACTGAGGTTCCATTCCCACTTGCGCTGGAATCGTGTCTTTACATGGTATCAGCATCATGGGATAATTACCTATATTTCACTTGTCCCATAAGCCGGTAAGAATCAAATATAGTAGCATCCATGTATATACTGATAAATTGCCCTTACCACTTATAACATTGCTTTTTCCATATCGGTACTTTTTTTTCATCCACAGGTAGTGTACCTGGAGGACACGCTTGGTGGCAAAGAAATGGAGTCTTCTGATCTCCTCAGTCTATTTAGACAGAGAACTTTCCTCTAAGTGGCATTACTCACTTGAGTGTCTCTATTATTTGCACTGCCTGAGGGTGAATTAGAACAATTAAAAAGAAGATGTAATTTATACATTTAGAGTTGATAAATAAATCAAGTGTATAAGTTCAAATTATTTCAATAAAAAATAGTCACATTGGACATTTATTAATTGCCATTTATTGTTTATAGTTTAAAAGTGTTTTCGTTATTCTTAGCTTTTAAGATATATTTTCTTTCCCATCCATTCTTTTTCAAATTTTGCTTTTCAATATCCTTGAAGATGACCAGCATTTATTCTCAAAAAATTTGAGACTGGTAGGTCAATGTAGTGAAGAAATACGATTTTAAAAAAAAGTTTGCTTGCAAGACAAGCAAATCTTGATTTTAAACTCACGTTTACTCCAAAATAGTCCCAAGTTTAGATCCTTGTTTGTTTTAACTTTGTTGGCTAGGTGGCTTTCTAAGCTCTTAAGCGAACACTGATGTTCATTTTTTTATCCACTGACTGTTCTTGTAAATACATATGCAAATTGAGATATGAAATGGATTTTAAATTTGAATGTATTAGCTTGATACTTCCCCAGGCATAAAAAAATAAGTTTTTCAACTTAATGGAGCCATTCGTCTGTCCCGATAATGCCCTGGTTCGCTCACTGCCGGTGTTTCTTTGTTTTCTCTTTCAGTGTTTCTAGCAGATTCGTGCAAAGCAAATGGATGTTAGGTTGTAACCAACTTTCTGCCCCTACTCTGACTGCAACATCTTGCAAAAAAGCCTGCTCTGCCTTAGGAAACAGCGTTGCCAGTTGGTGGCACCATTCACAAGACCGGGTCCCATTTCGCTGTGATCTTTAGGTTGGATTTCAAAACAACTCTAGAAAACAGACTCAAAGGCGAGCCTAGAAACAGCACGTGAACTGCAGTAAAGTAGAAGGTTTCTGACTACAATCCAGTTCCACAAAACCCCGGAGCATCTGGCAAAAAGCAGGGTGGCTCGTGTCCTATTTACCTCCAGAGCGGTTTACAAACAGGGTGAATGCTTGCTCGAGAGCAAACAGTGGGATCAATTGAACTCAGGCTGATCTCTGCTTCCTAACATTTGCTCTGTTCAAGGACACCCAGCGCTCCTCACGGCTCCTTCCCCCTCCCTCCTAGAAAATAGAGCTGTGTCATTTTAGAGACTTTTTTTTTTTCTTTTATGTCATCTGCTCATGATCTCAAATTGAGAAGCAGACAATTCTGTTCTGCTCTGATAGAAAGCCACAATAACAACAAACAAACAACGTTTTAACCCAGCAGCGAGGACACTGACAGCCAGCACTACCCAGGGCACCAATCTGGTCGTGCAAAATGTGAGTGTATTAGGCTACAGGGCAAGTATTCCAAGAGGGATATTCTAAGAAGGAAGCTCCCCCCCTTTTTTTTCACGGTACAGTAATGTTATACAGTCATTAATGTAAAATTTTTATTTTGATCATGGAAAGTCCATAGGGAAAAAACGGTGTTTTTTTTTTCAATTTAGAAATATATTCTCAAAATTCTAACACAACAAAATCCAGAGGTGAACTGATAAAAATGTTAAGTCACTAACTATAGTCACTTTGTAATTCGTGGTTTATATGTTTAAATTTCTTCAACATAATTATATTTAAAATGAAAATGATTTCGGTATTGGGTGAGCTATGCTTGTTCCTACAACATAACTGAGTGTTTTCCTAAAGAGCAGTAATTCAGTGCATACATTTTTCTGAAGAACTCTTATTTTTAAGTCATATTAAAAGTTACAGTAGTCTGCTCCACCAAATACGCCCATGAAAGTCATTTATTTTAGAAAATCCCTCTTTCAGAAAACCCTCCTACCTAATGAATATTTAAGAAAGATGTATGTATTCTTAATGAATGAGCAACGTAAACACCTAAGTGGGAAGCCTTTAGAATTTCCAAGGAACCAATCTGATCTATTAACAAACCCTGATTCCTCAGACATTTGGAATGCCATGCATAGATAGTAAGCTATCCAAACAGTACTTACATTCTCTCATGTCAATCATTCTGTTGCACTCAATTAGCATGTTACAAAATTCTTGTGAAATTTCAGTTGAAACATATTAGCAAATATATTGGTGGGGAAAAAAAAAAAAAAAACAAAACCAACAGCTATGAAAGTCCAGGAAGTCCTCTTACGAATTCTAGATGAGGAAAAGGCTGTCTTTGCATGGCTCATTCATCAGAGAAAGAGAACTGTATTAAATGAGCTACTGAAATACATTATTTAACAAAGCAAACTGTGATAAAATGCTGTCCCTTTTTTAAAAGACTAACTAGGGGGGCACCTGGGTGGCTCAGTGGGTTAAAGCCTCTGCTTTCTGCTCAGGACATGATCCCAGGGTCCTGGGATTGAGCCCCACATCAGGCTCTCTGCTCCGCAGGGAGCCTGCTTCCTTCTTTCTCTCTGCCTGCCTCTCTGCCTACTTGTGATCTCTGTCTGTCAAGTAAATAAATAAAAATCTTAAAAAAAAAAAAAAAACTGATTAGGTCCTCTGACATAAGGCTCTGAGGTTCAAATCTCTTCCTAAAGCATATTTTATGTTACGTTATTTTGTTTTTTTCCCCCAAAGTACATTTTAAATCAAAGCTATTGTAACTGGTTGCATAGTGTTCCACTTAACTATCTGCTCAGACCGTTTTTAGATACAGCTCATCCAGATAGGAAAAACTGTCAAAACTACTGGGTTAAGAATTACAAAGGGGAAAAAAAAAATCCAAAAACCTCCCAAGCACTAAAATGCTATTTACTTTGTCCCCCTAGGTGTGTCTGCCTTCCATGAAGCAGCGAAGAGAAGGATGCTTACTCTTATTTGCATTATTATTATTTGTATTATGGAAGTGATGCATTTTTAATGTCTACCTTTTTATGAAATTGACTGTTTTGTGAAAGGTCATTAAAGGATCCCAGGAAGGACATTTGTTTTAATCAAAGGATCATTGTGTAGGATTCTATGTAAACAAAACAGAAAGGACAAACAAAAAACACTCCTGGCTAAAAGATATGACCATTTAGTTATTGGTAAAACCAAGGAGAACTTCCAACGAAGGATCTTGGACCACGAGAAAAAATTTCATCCAGGCTGCTGGCTGGCAAGAGGCCATGCGAAACAGCACCCAGCCCTGCACGGAGAGCTGGTTGACAGATGTTATTAGCTGACTTTTGCTGAAAAAGTACGGGAGAACAGTTGGAAAATCACAAGGTGTCGGACAAGCTTTAAATAAATAAATAGCTTATTTGGCAGTAGAAAGGGAGAAAGACAATGAGCTCCTTCGTTGAGGAAGAAGACAGGGGTACTTCTAATTACAGAGTTCCTTACTGTTGGTTTCATGGGCTGACTTCTTAATGAGAATGGAAATTGTGCCTCCCACACTTGTATTTAGAGGTTCTAGGACTTGAGAATGACAATTAGTTTGCAGTTTTGCTCCAGATTTGTGATCTTCCTGGTATGAGAATGCCACTGATGTAGGTGAGAGCTCGTCACCCTCCTCCCTTGGTGACGGAGGCAGCACGTGGGGAAAGTGCCAAGTGCCGACTTAGGGCTTCTAACACCTTGACTTGAATATGGCATTTAACACTAGAATAGCCCTAAGGGAAAAAACAAACACTCCACAGATGACACTTGTTAACGTCTGAGGGGCACCGCAAATAAGGATTCAGAGAATATGTGAAAATCTAATTTTGTAGGAGAGGCCCAGACAAAAGGAGAAGAATGAAACAATTGCAAGAGAGACTTTCTTGGAGGAGATCATTAGCCCACAAGGCTGAGAGGAGGTTATCCCAGGATCACCCTTGGCTAGTCAGGGTTGCTGAACATACAGGCAGGCCCATTTGGATCCCTCACAAAGTGAGATGGAAATCATCACAAAGCAGACAAAACTGGGCCACATTTCTTTCAAATTCCAAGAATCCCGTCATCTCTCTTTTCTGAGTAGACATATTGCTAGGCAACATTTGTTAACACAGAGAGGACAACAAGATCTAAAAAGAATAGAAATCCACCAAATCTACAAAGGTGCGCCAGACACACAATCTTACACACACAGATGCACACGCGCACACGCACATACAGGCACGCACACTTCACACGACCTTCCAAAAGGTATTATTTTTTTAAGCATGACTTAAAATGGAAGATCGACTTTCAATTCACGTCTTTGAGGCAAGCTCTGTCCTTCCAAATTCATGGTACTCCACAAGAAACTAAATGTATTGGGGCTAAAACCCTTGTTATCTTTGTGTAAACAGGGCTCCTTTGGCACAGAAGATCAACTGGCAGAATCCTAAGTCACATGCGGACAAATATGTGAAAATCTTTATTACCCTTTCAAAAATCACAATCTTAACTTATTATCCTTAGACTTAAGATTTCATTATGTTTAAAATAAAGACCTTTGTAAACTATAGAGGACATTCAAAGGCAAACTTCCAGGACTTAATAGAAAATAACCAACATTATTGTTTCCAATTATTTCACGAAGACACACAAATTAGAGGAACAGAATAGACAAGGGCTGGTTTTGTTCGCCTTCTCGGGTTCCGCAGGGGCCCGGGGCCCGCGCTGCTCTCCGCTCGGGGACGCCACCCCCCCCACCCCCCGCTGCTCCCACCGTGACATTTAGGAGACGCGGCTGCAGGGCTGCTTATTTGTGATCGACTTCGAAAGTCACAAAAGCCACCACAAAAGCCCTGTAGCTGGAAAACACTAGAAGCGCTTCTTCAAGGGCATTTTCGAGGAGGCCGTCGCCGCCCGCGAAGGGCGCGCAGGTCTGGAGCCGCCCGCCCCGCGCCCGGACGCGCGGGGCCGCGAGGGTCGGGCGGAGAGGGCCCCCGGCGCGGGGACCGGGGCCCGGGCTGCGCCCCCGCCGGCGCCCGCCCTCTCCGCGGCGCTATGGAAACCGCATTCTTGCGCGCCTGCTCCTCCTGCCGCTCCTCCGACCACATCCCGGGCCGGGGACTGCAACTTCCCGGGCGCCCGACGAGTGAATGGCGCTGATGACGCCCCGGAAGAGCCCGCGACCTGGGTGCGGGGGAAGGGCGTCCCCGGGCGCGGGGGGCGGAACCCCGGGAGCCGCCCCAGGGGAACCCGGTCCGGGGGTCGGGGGCGCCGCCCGCGCCCCTCCCCTCCTGCTGGGAAAGGGCCCCGCGCGGCCTCCGACCCGGCGCGCTCCGGTGACTAATGGGATGCTCGTAAACAAGGCGCGGGCCGGGCTCCCGGGAACCACCCAGGCGCACACCCGCCGCGGCGGCCGGGCGCGCGCCCACCCCGAGTTTGGGCGCCAGATCCGCGCGCCCAAGTGCGTGATGGAGGGGGGGGGAGGCGAGGGCAGCCGAGTTCACGCGCCCCCCGGACCCCCGCGAGGGCGGCGGCGGCGATGCGGGGCCCGAGGACGGGCGCTGCTGCCACCGCCGCCCCCCGCCGCCCCCCGCCCCCGGCGCCCAGCCCCGGCCGGCGGTCCCGGCCCTCGATCTCCGCCGGCCCCCGCCCCGCGCGGCGTCCCCTCCCCCGGCCTCCTCCCCGGCGGAAGCTGCGAGCCCAATTAATTGAGTCCGAGGCGGGAGGGGAGGGCCCTCCGCGCGCAGGCCGGCCCCCGCCCCTCCCGCGCGCCCCTTTTCCCGCCCTGGGTGGCATCTCCTCCGCCGGCATCCACAACGAGCCTCTGATTAATGAGGCTCGGGCCGGCCCCCGCCCCGCCCGGGCCCCGGCCTCCGCGGGAGGGGGAGGGGACGGCGGGAAACGCAGCCCCGGGAGAAAGGGGGGCGGGGCGGGGGCGCGCGGCCCGCCCCCTCTGCGGCCCGCGCCCATTGGCTGCGCCGGCCGTCCGTCGGGGGGCGCGGCGCCAATGCGGGCGGCGGGGCGGGGCGGCCGCGCCGTGTGTGCCTGCGTAACGCCGAGTCACATGTTGTTTTGCTCTTCTTAGTTCAGTCACTCGGTGCGCGATGTGTTACTCACTGTGCGGCGGGGACCGCGACGAGCCCGGGTCGCCGTTGGCAGCAGCGGCAGCGGCAGCAGCCCCGGGGGCGGCGCGGACCCCGAGTGCCTGGGCGCACCCCGGCACCCCGGAGCGCGGCGCAGCGGCGGGACCCGTGCGGCTGCGCGCGCCTTAGGCTCGGCCCCGCGGCTCGGCGCGGGGACCCCGACTCTCGGCCCAGCCCGCGAGTCCCCCAGGCGCCGCCCGAGAGAGCTCGCCCGGGAGGCAGCGGCCGCGGGCAGCCGGGCCGGGGGGCGGCCACCGCCCGCGCCGGGCATCCTCCGGGGCCCGGGAGCGCGGAGGGCGCTGCGCCACCGCTCGGGGCCGGCCCCCGCGGGCCTCCCCCAGCCTTCCCCACCTCTGGGCCCGAGGGACGCGGGCTCCGGCGGACGAACGCGGGGGGCAGGGAGCCGCCCCCGCCCGCGCCCCCGCCCCCCCCACGCGCGCCCCCAGCTCCTCCGCGCCCGGCCGGGCGGCGCGGCCTGAAACGCCGGCGATGGCGAGCCCGCCGCTGCACGGGGCCCCCGGGCCGGCGGGCGGCGACGGCCCCAACCTCAACAACAACAACAACAACAACCACAGCGTGCGCAAGTGCGGCTACCTGCGCAAGCAGAAGCACGGCCACAAGCGCTTCTTCGTGCTGCGCGGGCCCGGCGACGAGGCGGCGGCGGCGGCGGGCGGGGGGCCGGCGCCGCAGCCGCCGCGGCTCGAGTACTACGAGAGCGAGAAGAAGTGGCGGAGCAAGGCGGGCGCCCCGAAGCGGGTCATCGCGCTCGACTGCTGCCTGAACATCAACAAGCGCGCCGACGCCAAGCACAAGTACCTGATCGCGCTCTACACCAAGGACGAGTACTTCGCGGTGGCGGCCGAGAACGAGCAGGAGCAGGAGGGCTGGTACCGCGCGCTCACCGACCTGGTCAGCGAGGGCCGCGCCGGCGACGCGCCCCCGGCCGCCGCCACCGCCGCGTCCTGCAGCGCCTCCCTGCCCGGCGCCCTGGGCGGCTCGGCCGGCGCCGCCGCGGCCGATGACAGCTACGGGCTGGTGGCGCCCGCCACGGCCGCCTACCGCGAGGTGTGGCAGGTGAACCTGAAGCCCAAGGGCCTGGGCCAGAGCAAGAACCTGACGGGCGTGTACCGCCTGTGCCTGTCGGCGCGCACCATCGGCTTCGTGAAGCTCAACTGCGAGCAGCCGTCGGTGACGCTGCAGCTCATGAACATCCGGCGCTGCGGCCACTCGGACAGCTTCTTCTTCATCGAGGTGGGCCGCTCGGCCGTCACGGGCCCGGGCGAGCTGTGGATGCAGGCGGACGACTCGGTGGTGGCGCAGAACATCCACGAGACCATCCTGGAGGCCATGAAGGCCCTCAAGGAGCTCTTCGAGTTCCGGCCGCGCAGTAAGAGCCAGTCGTCGGGCTCGTCCTCCACGCACCCCATCAGCGTCCCCGGCGCGCGCCGCCACCACCACCTGGTCAACCTGCCCCCGAGCCAGACGGGCCTGGTGCGCCGCTCGCGCACGGACAGCCTGGCCGCCACCCCGCCGGCCGCCAAGTGCAGCTCGTGCCGGGTGCGCACGGCCAGCGAGGGCGACGGGGGCGCGGCGGCGGGGGCGGCGGGCGGCAGGCCGGTGTCGGTGGCCGGGAGTCCCCTGAGCCCCGGGCCGGTGCGCGCGCCCCTGAGCCGCTCGCACACCCTGAGCGGCGGCTGCGGGGCCCGCGCGAGCAAGGCGGCGCCGGCGCCGGCAGGGGGCGCCCTGCAGCACAGCCGGTCCATGTCCATGCCCGTGGCGCGCTCACCCCCGGCCGCCACCAGCCCCGGCAGCCTGTCGTCCAGCAGCGGGCACGGCTCGGGCTCCTACCCGCCGCCCCCCGGCGCGCACCCGCACCTGCCGCACCCCCTGCACCAGCCCGCCGGCCAGCGGCCCTCCAGCGGCAGCGCCTCGGCCTCGGGCTCCCCCAGCGACCCCGGCTTCATGTCCCTGGATGAGTACGGCTCCAGCCCCGGCGACCTGAGAGCCTTCGGCGGCCACAGGAGCAACACGCCCGAGTCCATCGCCGAGACTCCCCCGGCCCGGGACGGCGGCGGGGGCGAGCTGTACGGGTACATGACTATGGACCGGCCCCTGAGCCACTGCGGCCGCCCCTACCGCAGAGTGTCGGGGGACGCCGCCCAGGACCTGGACCGAGGGCTGAGGAAGAGGACTTACTCCCTGACCACGCCTGCCCGGCAGCGGCCGGTGCCGCAGCCCTCCTCCGCGTCCCTGGATGAGTACACCCTGATGCGGGCCACCTTCTCTGGCAGCTCCGGCCGCCTCTGCCCGACCTGCCCCGCGTCGTCTCCCAAAGTGGCCTACCACCCCTATCCCGAGGACTACGGAGACATCGAGATCGGGTCCCACAGGAGCTCCAGCAGTAACCTGGGTGCCGACGATGGCTACATGCCCATGACCCCTGGCGTGGCCCTCCTGGGTGGGGGTAGTGGCAGCTGTAAGAGTGATGACTACATGCCCATGAGCCCCACTAGCGTGTCCGCCCCGAAGCAGATCCTGCAGCCTCGCGCGGCTGTCGCGGCAGCCCTGCCCCCCACGGGAACCGCGGTGCCCGCGCCCACCCCTACGGTCAGCAGGGCTTTTCCGGCAAGCGGGGGCAGCTATAAGACGAGCTCCCCAGCCGAGAGCTCCCCCGAGGACAGTGGGTACATGCGTATGTGGTGTGGCTCCAAGCTGTCCATGGAGAACGCTGACACCAAGCTGCTCCCCAACGGGGACTACCTCAATATGTCCCCCAGCGACGCGGGTACCTCGGGGACCCCTCCCGACTTCTTCTCAGCCGCCTTGCATGGCAGCGGGGAGATGCTCAGGGGAGTCCCTGGCTACTGCTACAGCTCCCTGCCCCGCTCCTACAAGGCTCCCTACACGGGCAGCGGCGACAACGACCAGTACGTGCTCATGAGCTCCCCCGTGGGGCGCATCCTGGAAGAGGAGAGGCTCGAACCCCCGTCCAGCCCCGGGGCTGCGCCGGCCAGCAGCGCCTTTGTGGCGGGAGGTGGCCACAGCCAGCCTCCTCACCCAGTAGTGCCTTCGCCCAGCAGGCCGAGTGGCAGCAGCGGCGGCCGCCCAGAGGGCTTCCTGAACCAGCGCGCCCGGTTAGTGCGGCCCACACGCCTGTCCCTGGAGGGGCTGCAGACCCTGCCCAGCATGCACGAGTACCCTCTGCCGCCGGAGCCCAAGAGCCCCGGCGAGTACATCAACATTGACTTTGGCGACGCTGGAGCTCGCCTGTCTCCGCCCGCGCCCCCGCTGCTGGCTTCCGCGGCCTCCTCGTCCTCACTGCTGTCCGCCAGCAGCCCGGCCTCCTCCCTGGGCTCCGGCACCCCGGGCACGAGCAGCGACAGCAGGCAGCGCTCCCCGCTCTCCGACTACATGAACCTCGACTTCAGCTCGCCCAAGTCGCCCAAGCCGGGCACCCAGAGCGGGGACCCCGTGGGCTCCCTGGATGCCCTGCTGTCCCCCGAGGCCTCGTCCCCTTACCCGCCGCTGCCCCCGCGCCCCGCTGCCCCCGCCTCCTCGCTGCAGCCGCAGCATCCCCCACCGCCGCCCCCAGGGGAGCTGTATCGCCTGCCCCAGGCGTCCGCCTGCCAGGGCCCCAGCGCTGCCTCCTCTTCGTCCTCGGAGACCGGGGACAATGGTGACTACACCGAGATGGCCTTTGGCGTGGCTGCCACCCCGCCACAACCCATCGCGGCCCCCCCGAAGCCGGAAGGTGCCCGTGTTACCAGCCCAACGTCCGGCTTGAAGAGGCTGAGTCTCATGGATCAGGTGTCAGGTGTCGAGGCCTTCCTGCAGGCTAGCCAGCCCCCAGACCCTCACCGGGGAGCCAAGGTCATCCGCGCAGACCCACAGGGGGGCCGCCGGCGCCACAGTTCCGAGACCTTCTCCTCGACCACCACTGTGACCCCCGTGTCCCCGTCCTTCGCCCATAACCCTAAGCGCCACAACTCGGCCTCCGTGGAAAACGTCTCTCTCAGGAAAAGCAGTGAAGGGGGCAGCAGCGGCGTCCTGGGTGGGGGTGACGAGCACCCCATGTCCCCTCGCCAGCTGCAGCCGCCGCCCCCCCAGCAGGCACGCCCATGGGTCCCGAGTCAGCCGGGTGGCTTGGTGGGCGTTCCCGGGGGCAGCAGCTCTCCCATGTGCAGGGAGACCTCTGCCGGCTTCCAGAATGGCCTCAACTACATCGCCATCGACGTGAGGGACGAGCCTGGGCTGTCACCGACCCCACAGCAGCACCCGCATCCGCAGCCCGGAGACAAGAGCGCCTGGGGCCGGACCCGCAGCCTCGGGGGTCTCATCAGCACTGTGGGGGGCAGCGGCAGCAGTGGGGTCTGCGGGGGGCCGGGCCCTGGCGCCCTCCCCTCCGCCAACACCTATGCCAGCATTGACTTCTTGTCCCATCACCTGAAGGAGGCCACCGTTGTGAAAGGTGAGGCCCTTGGATCTTGTGGTTGGCGGGTGGAAGCCGGGTGGGGGGGGAGCCCGTGGGCGGGCTCTGGGTTCACTGCCATTCTCTTCTCTGGTACCTTGACCTGAGCGCCCAAATACCGGACCAGCCTTCTTGTTTTGTTTTCCTTGGGGCTCTTCCCCTGGCTTCCTCCTTCTCCAGACACCAAGAGCCGTCCGGCGGTCTTGGAGTCGAAGGTGACGTTTCCCACGCAGGAGGCGCGGGTTTGTTTTTCTGGTCCAGCCCCCTCTTCCCATCGGGTCCCAGGACGGTGTCTTCCCAGGTCAGCTGCCCCACAGTGCCAGCTGCGGGTTCTTGACCTTAAGTTTGACAGCTGCCTCACCTTTTGCTTTGTTTTCCTGGAACCACGACCCACCTGGGATCTTTGTGGCGGCTCAGAGGTTATCACTACAGGTCTGCAAGTCATTTGGAAAATGAGTGTCCATTCTGGTGGTTGCAGCAGGGAACACTGAACCATTTTCTCTCCTGAGGGTCTGGAATGGGGACGGTGCCCGCGCACGGCAGGAAAGCGGCGGAGTCCAGGTCTACATGGCCGTGACCTGGTCTGAGCTAAACCCGGGTGGTCGGGTTGCAGAAGTTCCGACGGCCGAGGTCTAGGGTGTGGCCCAGAGTGCGCCTTCCTAAGAAGGCTGTGTTGATGCTGCTGGTTGGGGGGCGTCCTCTGAGTGCCCTGTCCCCCTGAGGCTCACCTGAGGAAGTTAACCTCCGGGGCCTGGCCCAGACGCAAGCGGGGGAAGCCTCCAGCGGGCAGACCGCAGGCCCCGGCCCAGGTGATGGGAACGTGCAGCGGGGTCTAGTATCAGTGCTTTAGGGAGAACAAGTGGAAGACGACCTCATGGGTCTTCTCTGGAACAACTGGGCGGGAGGGTGCCCTGTATGGTTCACAGACTCATCAGATACCCACGAGGAGGACGGCTGGTGGTGTGTTCTGAGGATCTCAAACTTCAGATGGCTGGGGGTGGGGGTGGAGAACAAGGGGGAGCCAGTGTTCGTTTCCTCATTTTCTTTGGTGGTGGTGGGTGGGCTGCTAGGCACGGAGAGGCTCTGGGGGAACCATAAGACAAATCCCAAAACGCAAAGTAGCGAAAAGGGTTCCGTAGCCTGAGTTCTATGCTGGCCCGAGGTCAGCAGGCTGCCGAGGGTCCGAGGGGATGGTCTCAGGGGCTTGGGGATCCGTGTGTGCCCTTTGTCCTTAAAACAAACAGAGTAGCAGAATGCCCCCTGAGTCCAGCATGGGGTTTAGAGTTTGCTGGGACGGTTGGTCCCTGGCGTTCGGAAGTACAGCGACAGGGTAAACAGGCAGTTGTCCTGTTAGGACAGGGGAAGAGCTGTTTGGCTTCATTTAAACCATAGAGTGAAAGAGGAGAGAGTCCTAGGGAGTTACCAGGAGCATAGAGCTGTGGCATCTGATTAGATCCCGTGGAACTGGTCGGAATGTATCCCGTAACCGGCGACTCTCCACTGAAGGTCACTGCACTTGGAGTTAAGTGAAGCCCTTGCAGGTACTTCAGAAAAATGGCTTGTGTGAGTCCTGGGGTGGAGGGAAGAGCCGCCTGCCAGGACACACGGGAGAAACGGCCCCTGCAGCACTGGAACTGGGTCTGGGGAGAGATGCATCCTCACAAAAAGTTCTTTTCGTCCGCCCACATGGGTGTATAGGGTATATGCCCTCGTGAATGTGAAAGTACATTTTGCTGAAATCTGATTCTAATCAGAAAAGCAGCCTGAGAACATAACACCTTTTAGGCCTTTTGGGGAAGGAGGCAGCAAAAACCTGGACTGGACCGCGCGAGGCCCCGGGAGCAGGCTCTGGCAGCCGCAGGAGGAGTGAGCTGGGGTTTACGTGGCCAAGCCTGCAAGGATTCTAGGCCTTTCTGATAAAGGAGATACATTCGGGAGCGTGATTCGTGTACAACAGAATGACCTTTGCAGACGAGAGAAGATTCTCAACCTCAGGGAGGAGTTTAGTTGGAGACCTGATTTCGCTTTGTTCTGTTGGTTTTCCCACCAGTATAAAATTCCTTTCAACCTATAGGATTCAGGACTCTGAAACCGAAACAGCCGTTCACACGCTGCACGCTGGCTGAACAGGGGTGAGGCCGGATTTGCTTGCTGTTTTTCCAGTCTCTGGGGGAATTATGGACGCCCCCTGGTAAGAAGGAGCGCTGGACTCTTTTGGAGCAAATAGAGAGCTGTGATCCGCTGCGGTGCCCAGACCAGTTTTTTAAAAGGACTGCATGCTCAGGAGATCCAGTAAAGGATGCGACAGGGACCAGAAAACAGGAAGGACAGGGATGTCGTGTTTATGGACGTGAACCCGAGCTGTGGTCTGCGGAGAAAGGAACTCAGAGGGAACGTCCACTTTTCTGTAACTCACGTGCGCGTGTAGAAATTGGTTTGTGGTGCTCGTAAATAAAAAGTTCACAGGAGATAAGCGTCCTTTGAGAGAATGATTTATAGGGAGGAAGACTTGGAAAGCGATTCTTTGAAGATGAAATAGGAGAAGAACTTCCTGGGTCATCGCGTGCTCGGGCCTGGTGCTCAGAGGAGGCTTCTGTGTGCACACTGAGCTCCTCGGGCGCCCCTGCGGAGACGTCATTAATTATGCTGAAGCAGAATAATTTGGGGTTGTTTGGGTAGGGTTTGGCATTTGCATAAGTGGTAACAAAGATACTGGTTTCCTGCAAGACTGGATGGTTGTTTACAATAGAATTGGGGATGGTGGGATTTCTGTGCCTTAGCGAAGGAAACAAGTTAGTACACTTTGGGGTGTGTGTGTGTGTGTGTGTGTGCGCGCACGCGCACGCGCTCTGGGTTAATATATAATAATATATGTGATACAGTAGTTATATATATTAACCCAGAACAAATAATAATTAAACTCTCAGTTACACACCTTACTTGGGAGCAAGGGAAGGGTCTTACTGCGTGTTCTGCGTGCGTGTGTGTGTGTGTAGAAAAATCCAACCCATCTGTCCGAGCATTGTTGTTTCAGAACTGGAACTAGAGTATGGATCTATTCTGTTTTAAAGCAGCATTTGAAAACTAACTGTGTACATTTTGTCCTATGATTGGAGGTTGCTGTATGTTGTAAAAAGTGCTATCTCAGTGTTCTGTTCCTCTGTCGTGGGATTTTATTCTAAAATTGGTTTTCGTGTATGTATAAGGCAGGTTAGATAAGAGTTACCATTGAAAGCGTGTGTATTTAAATTCTGTTTGCTAAAAGGACTATTCATCCATGCCCTATGGCCAGAGAGTCTGGGGATGAGAGGAATGTCTCCAAAGGAACAATATAATCACGATTTACGTTTGAAAGGATTGCCTATTGGAAATCTGAAAGCAAAGACCATGAACATTTTTAGAACTCCTATGAGGTCCCTTGACAAACCACATGCCCTTTGTTTTTCTGTTGTGTGTGGTCTCCTGCTTTGGTTGGCCAGCTCCTGTGGTAATAAGATAATAATGTACGGCGTTCTGCCCTGTTCCCAGGAACAGAGGACTCAGGTGCTAATGAAAACACACAGGCTTTCGTGAATGAAAGTCACGTGACTTGGTCTACTTCCTTTATTGGAAGAGAAACCTTTATAAAAATAGTACTTCATAGAAGGAAGCATAGTATTGTGGAACATTAAACCAGGAATCAGGAAGCCAGGTTTCTGGTTGCTGATCTTAATGAGTCATTGTGGGACAGAGGAAAACCATTCAACCCCACTTTCTCATTTTCTCTGTCTGTAAAATGGGGTAATTATAACCCTCTCCCTTCCGTGTCCTTGGCTGCTGGGCAGTCCGGCAGAGCATAAAAATGAAGAACAGTTAAAGTGCCCTTCTAAAGGGCCCTGCTCATAAACCCACGGATACCCTTGATACTTACTGCCTTGAAACCATGAGTATTTACAGGAAAGTCACTTTTGCCCATGAGTGTTCTTAAAAAAAAAAGCCAAAAACCTCAATCTGAAAATGGAGCTAATACCCTTTTAAGAAACATGTGTCTTTTTTGCTTCCTTGCTAGTTCCGCTCCAGTCTAGAAGAACCGTGTTTCCCCCCCTTTACTTAACTTGAGATGCTGTGCATAGATAATCATCCATTGCAGAGAAGCAGTGGTTAAATTACATAGGAAAATAACAGTTGAGGAAAACAGCGTCCTAATGCTGAAACTGCATTAAGACTGCCCTTTTGATTACCTTTTATGATTTGTTTATATGTAAAAGACACTGTCAAGATGAAAATTTGCAATTAGAATATACATCTTTTTTTGTTGTTGTTGTTAACGGGTAGTGTTGGCTCTCAGCATGGGGTGTATTGAAAGGAAACCAGAACCCTTCAACTTTGAGCTGCTGAATCCAGTGTTGGGCCTGGGTTGGTTCAGTTAGGGTCGCCCCTCCTGCAGTTTGGGGTTGTATAGTTGTCAGACACCATAGGGAACCTCCGAAGTTTGCTGAAGGCATTTGCTCTTCCGCAGTCCCCTCCCCCACAAAAGGAATTCTCATAGATAATTAATGTTTTATTTTCTCTGGAGCTCTGTGGATTAAATGAATCTCTCTTTTTTCTGGAGAGGAGAACTTGCAGCAGTTTAACAAACAGCATGAGTATAATGGGTTTTCTGTTAAAATTCCCACTAAGGCATTTTCTGTAGAAGCATAGTTCCAGGAGCTGGTTAACTTTTGGTATCAGATTTGGCACGTGGAGAGGGTTCTTTTTTTTTGTTGTTTTTTTTTTTGGGTAGCGCAGAATCAAGTGTTCCCGTTTCACCTTAGAAACTTAAGGGAAAATGTAACTTTACTCTTATCTGCGTTGCCAAGTAGAGTGGGGAAAAACTCAGAGGGCAGTAGAGCCCCGCCCAAAGTCGGTTCTTCACAGGAGTCCACTAATAATAGGGGAATTCGCTGTCGATTTTGTTTAGTACAGACGGGGGTAGGATGTGTCTTTCTGTACGAGACGGGGACCGCATCTTAACATTGGCTCTTTAGTAAACAAATAAAAACAGAATGTTCTGATCTTCCGCAGGATCCGTAATAAGCATGTTGTTGATCAGACCGTGGGTTTTCTGAAAACATACTCTCTGAATTTCAGTGGGGGAAGCTCTGTGTGTGTTTTACCTGCAGACTGAGTTCAGCGGGGAGCTGGGGGAGTCCTCGTCAGGACGGGGGAAATGTCGAGGCTGGACATTGCTGGCGATGATCAGATTGTTTCTCGATAGCCGCAGAAACTTGCTTGAACTGGGCGCAAACAGGAAAGGCACAGCAGGTTTGAGGAGAGGGAGCCGGAGCACACTTTGTAGGCTACTGTCTTGCTCAGTGGAAGCAAGCGATACGGGGTCCTTCCGGGCGTGGTGGTCTTTCTGCTTCGTCGAATTCCTTGCGTGGGAACACTGAGATAGATAGATAGTCACCGTGTAAAGGCTGTGTGTTTACAAGTGATAAAATCGGCAAGTTAGTGGTTCTGATTTCTTGGCGATTGGACTGGAATAATACTAAGTTTGCCTAAAGTTGCTTTTACATGTCCAGAGATGTGGTAAAACTCCCGTCAGGTGAACGCGTCTTCCAATTTGCCCTCTTCGCTTACGTCACACATGATGTAGATGCCCACAGAAGAGACTTACAAAATAGTCTTTGCCTGCTGTGCTTTTACTGAAATTTGGAATATTTGGTCAAACTTTGTGGTAGATCAACTTTAAAGGTTCATAGCACCTTGTAAATACTGGGTTTTATTTTAGTGTTGATTTTATTGATTTATTTATTTTTAAGGTTTTACTTACGTATTTTAGAGATGTGGGGAGGAGCAGAGGCAGAGGGACAAGCTGACTCTGCGCTGAGCACAGAGCCCCACTTGGGGCCCGATCGCACGACCCCGAGATGGGGACCGAGTCCAAATTGAGAGTCTGATGCTCAAATGACTGAAGCCAGGGACCCCTTTAGTATTGATTTTTGAGTATCAAATTTTCCAGAAAGAAATATTTTGTGTGTGTGTGTAATGGGGTAAGGGTCGCCATGCCTCCTCTGGTCATACGCCAAGAGGCTTGATGTGAATTTCTTTTTAAATTGAAACTCGAATATTGAATAATGACATATTCTCTAATCATGTTAAAACTTTAAAACCGCAAGTACAATTAAAGTCTTACTGGTGCTTTAATCTAGCCCCACTATTGGTATTGGTATAAATCGTTGTGTGAATTATTATAGTCTAGTATTAAATTTCAGTTTTTTAATGTGTAAGAAGGGGGATTGTGAAAGATTTCATTATATTATGTGATTTTCATAATTACCTTAAAATCCATATGTTTCTCCGAAGGATTTATGCTTTTCCGTAGTCCTAATGCGTAGCCTGTCGTGTTTATGAGTGTGAGATAGTGCTCTCTCCCCGCAAATTTATCAGTAGGTGTTTTCAGTCCATCTTTTGCCTCCAGTGGTGGGTAACTGACCGTCCCAGAGCTTGATGGGCAGCTGCAGCTGGAGGTGGTGACAGCGTAACCATTATCCTGATCAATATTGAAGGATTATTGTGCGTCCCTATCCCCTTTAGGTCAGAGGAATTGTTTAAGATCCAGAAAGTGTTTTCCCACTTCATGGTGGAGAGACATTTTCCTACCTGTAGTATCACGTAATGCCCCAAAACCCAGTGCCGCGGGAATCTGCTGCTGAGGGAGGCCCCGGGACTCGCCAGGTTCCCCGAGCCGAAAGGACTGTTGGGAGGCCCAGCGAGCGGTCCGGCGAGCGGTCCGGCGGCGACCTGGGCTCGCGTCCTCGTGCGCTTTTCCTCCTGTCCTGTCGTCTCCTGGTCTGTGCTTCCGAAGCTCCCGGCCAGTAGTTACGTGCGGACCTGACCGTGGACCTGCCCCGGCAACTCTCCCGGGGACTGTGTGGTGTTTTGTCTCACTTGGGGATAGTTACTTCATTTTCTCTCTTTTTTTCTTCCGGGTATTTATTCATTCCCAAGGAAATGTGGGCAGGTGAGCAGGAGGTAGCCCGCAGGGGGACGGCACCCTAACTTTTTTACACCAGTGACACGCCCGCATTGTGAAGACCTTGGAATCCGACGGGTCTTTGACGGCTGTCTGTCGTGGTGTGGCTGGCGTCATTCATTGTGTTGGGTTGTTGGTTGGTGACGGGTTCTGGGGGTTTCCAGGCTGGCTTCCCGGCGTTCTGGGGGTCTGCGGTAAGGGGAGCTGCTGTTCCCCCAGCTGTTTTTACTTCAGCAAAGCTGGCTGTGCCTTCCCCTCGAGAAGACCCCTCCCCGCCCTCCCAGCCCCACGCGCACTCAGACTCCTTCCCTGAAGCAGGGGGAGAACCCAAAGGGATGGAGTTCAGTGCGTTTGAAGGGAGAAGGGCTGGGAAGTGTTGGTATAATGTAACTCATCTAAGGTTGTGAACAGGGAGCCTGAGGGAGGTCAGACGTCTTCTCCAAGGTCACCATTTAATTGGTTGGTAGAAATGTTTGTAAATAGTATCAAGAAAGAATCGAGTGTGCGCTGTCTCTGTGGGTCCTTTGTGTACTGATGAGTAACTTTGTTCCGGGGCTGTCATTCGCTGCAGAACAGCTCAGTGCTTGTAGAAGTGCTATCTGCCTGTCTTACTTGGGGACACTGTGTTCCACGCATGGACTAAAAGGTCTGGTCACCAGAAGTAGGGGACACACCGAAGCGAGGCTGTGAGCTGTCAGTCCGGGAACGAGCCTGCTCACGGCCATGTGGGCAGTGTTTACTGTGAGGCAGAAGAGCGAAGGTTTGGCCGATATTCAAGATCATGTACTCACTTGTTAAAAAAAAAAAAGAAAGAAAGAAAGAAAGAAGAGAATTCCTGGCATAATTCAACTGGAAAATCCTCTTTCATCTGGGGAGACGGACGTCCTTGATCTCCGTGATGGGTTCAACCTGCACAGTGGTCCTGGTCATGGCTTGAGGTGTCTTTATGATGTATTCATTCTATAAGTGAAATATCATAATCTCCTCATTATGCATAAGTCCATTAACAGTTTCCTAAGAAATGAGTCATTAACCTCTTTAATGATGAGTGTATTTGAAAACTAACCAATTTAGAATTTGCCTAAGGACCGATAAGTGAACTCATCAGTTTTTGCTAGGTGGTGATCTTCTGGACACTGGGTTCTTTCACGAGTGCCTGTCTTGTTTTCAAGACTTTTTTTTTTTTTTTTTTTTAATCATGTAACTGAAGTTTTACACCAAGAAAAGTGGTTTTTCTACCTTCCTAAGGATGTAACTGCAACCCCACTTTCCGAGGCATTAAGGGAAGACGTCCGCCAACGTGAGTTCAGAAGCTGTCCGTAGTTTTAAGAATCGCAGTGGGGATCCGCGGGCTTGTGCGGCTGTGGGTGACTCGGTTTTGTTTGCATGAGCTGCTGGTCCCTCGCGTCCTCAGAGAGCCGACTTCCATCCGAGCAGATGGCAGCCTTGGGCCCACGCGCCTGCCTGGTAGACAGGGAGACCCGGTAATCTACCCAGCTGCGCGGGACCCGGGCCGCCTGCCGCGGCGGGGGGGGGGGGGGACTCAGCAAAACAGGGGCCACTGCTCTGCCCTCCCCATCAGTGCAGCTTTTTGGGGAGCAGGGAAAGCAGTGTTCAGAGTGCCCTGTCTCTTTGCTTCTGGGTCTGGGGAGTACTTATCAGGATAAATAGAAAAGCTGACCCATAAAGATCGTGGTGTGCCCCTCTGTAGGGAGTCTTCGGAGATAAGCTCAGCAGTCTTTCCCTGGGCAAGGTTTGGATCCCTTCCATAGAGCACCCCTGGAACAGGCACAGCTGCCCTGCCAAGTGTGCGGGATGGGGGCACGGGGGATGCCAGCCAAAGTAGGGACCGCAGTGTCTCCCCCCCACCCCATGAAGGCCGGGGATTCCCAGGCCTGTTGGAGAAGCCACGCCCACACTCCCTGGGGCTGGGGGGGGGGCGGAGGGGGGGAGTTGTCTGCACTGAGGGGTCTGACCAGTACCTCCTCTCCTGTCCCCAAGCTGGGTGTCGGGCACCTGGTGGGTGGATGAGTTGGGGGAATTGTGAGGTGGGGAAGTAGTTTTGGAAATAGGCCAGGATGTTCTTACTAAGTTTGAAAACTAAGCAAATCATGCTTTAGAAACTCTGAGCAACAAGCAGGGTTAAACCAGGCAAGGATTAGTGTGTGGAGGGTGCAGCTTGATTTGGTCGGAAGGTGAGAAGCGGAGGCACGAGGACATCGGGACACTGTGGAGCTCCTGGACCCCTCGGGCGGGCGAGGTTGCTAGAAAGCAGTCAGTCTTACGCAGCAGCCTGGATGCATGTTTCAGAAGATACATCACTCAGGAGACCAGCAGTGGGTGCTTCTGTTTTATTCTAACATGAGAGTAGCGTTTTCAGAAATTGTTTTCTGGCATAAATGTGACCAAAAATAGCGCTTTGTGTACACAGATGAAATGGATTAGCTACTCCTCCCCTCTTCCGGTTGTATATATCAAATAAGTTCGAAGACATGTCTTCAAAGAGTTTCATTTGTTTGCTGAGTAGACTTCTAAATGTACAGTCAACTGAAAATGTTTAGGTAGGATTTAGCAAAATATATTAGTTGCAACACTGCTGCATTTCTTCCTTTTTAGGATATTGTAAACCCGGAGGGTACAGTTGTATTATAGTTGGCATCAGAAAACTAACTACAGCTAGTTCAGTTAAAAAAAAAAAAAAGAAAAGAAAAAAGAAAACTTAAATGATGCATGGTGTGGAAATATTAGATATGAAAGCCTGACAAACTTCTAAACATTAATGAATTTAAAAACATTCTTTAGCTTTTCCTTACTTTGACAGTTTTTCAAATGAGCGCTTTCTTTTCAAGTTTGAAGTTTGTGTGGCTTCCAAATATAATGCCAATTTGGTATTTGGGGTCTTATCAGAATTTTAAAGAGGCAGAAGAACTGACTCACCTTAATTCCATTCTACTTCTTATCATTATTTGCAGTTTAGCTTATCAGTAGGGCTGGTTTATTAGTAGCCTCCGTTCCAAATGAAATAACCCCAGCAGTAAAATACCCCAAGTTTCTCTGGCATGGAGCATTTAATTAAGTTCCTAGAATAACTCAGGGTGATAAGCATTCATCTCCACACTCTGGAGTCTGTCCTGTTCCGCTGGAATGTTCAGAATTCTTCGGATCTTAAGCCATTTCCTAGAGTCAAAGACGGTTCAGCCGTCACTCGGTTGAGGTTCAGTGCATCCCAATGTCCAAGTCCTCGCAGGGGCGATGTGACTTCAGCCTCTGTTCTCGGAGCTCCCCACGCCTGCTGTTCCAGGGGCACTGCCCACAGCACTCCGAGAGGTGGGTGTCCACCCTTCACGGGGGCTGGCCTCGCCGAAGGTTCTGATGGGGGAGCATCTCCAGCGCGGGCCCCCTCCCCCCACACCCTGGGGTGACCTCTCAGGATTCTGGATCGGTTTTTGGCTGGGGTCTGAGCTGCTTGGTGTAGCTCACTCCAGCCCGTGCCCTGGAACTGTCCCGGGATCTTTGTGCCCAGTCTTCGCTGTCAATGGGAGTTTTCCAGAAACCTCCCGCACTAGGTTAATGGCTTCCCTTTCCTGTATCTTCTGCTTCTGCTCGGCCCACCACCCGCTCCTGTTTCACAGAGCGCGCTCTCTTCAGTGGGGCTGGTGGGAGTTCTTTCTGTGAGCTCATCCTTGACTCTGCAACCCCCAGGTGGAAAGCCCACGTTTGAAATGTTTGCAGCGGCTGCTTGCACGCCGGGTGCCCTTCCGTGAAAAGTGAACCTGGAGATTTTTAGCCACTGTCCTAATAATTTCCAAATAGGACTGTGTTTGCTTAAGACCCAGCTATAACACAACTTTGATGGAGTGCAGGTGGATCTGAAGCCCTTTATGAATGCCTAGATCCTGTCCTTTTATAGACCTCGTGACCTAGCTGGGAAGGCCCCTCTCTCTCCTGTGCAGAGGAGGGTCCCGATGGCCACCAGCATCCCTCTCTGCTCATGGAGCCTCTGGGACCTGCCGCTGCTGGAGCCCCATCCTCTGCTACGGTGGCCACTCTGGCTGGAGGCGGGCAGTCCATCGGCTTGGCCGCTCTGTGTTACCAGCCCATCAGGCTGATGTGGGAGGTGGTTCCAGGCAACTTTCCTGTGCTTTTACCTTTTAGTTGCTCATTGGGAGGTTGGGGACTTCACCTAGGGGCTGCTTGAGAGAAGGAAGGGCAGTGGGTATCCCTGTGCCCAGGGACAGTGGCAGAAAGGTCAGGTCAGATCTGCCTTCAACTTGCAGATTCAATCCAATTGTTGAATACTTTTTCATTACAAAGATGCCAGTTGTTACTTGTTAAACACTTAAAATGTTTCAGGTGCTCGAAAAATATTAAAGTGTGGGTTAAAAAGAAACTGGTTTGGTTTCCATGCTAAAAAGAAAACTGAAAGGTATTCAGTCTTCAGGTCTATATTTGAGAACTAGAAGTAAATGTAATTTTGAAATGGGTTCAGACGGTGAAGCATTGCAGGTAGTAACAGATGCTCCAGAAAATAAAGTGGGGAGGAGAGGGGAAAGGGGACGACTTGAAGGTGATGAGGAAGCAGGTCTTGTAGCGGTTTGGGGGGAGAATCCACATATGCAGAGGGAACAAATAGCCATGCAAAGGCCCTGGGGCAGAAGATGCTGCCATATTCCCTAGTGAGAAACAGAAGTGGATCTGTGTGACTGAGGAGGGAGAAAGAAAGGCAGAGCTTATCAGGCGATGAAAGAGGTGACAAGTGACAGTGACCTGTAGGGCCTGGTCAGCCGTCGTAAAGCTGTCAGCTCGTATTTAACAGTATAAAAGCAGAGTAGAATCTTCGGAATAACACAGCATTTAAAAACCTTCCTACCGGAGTCATCTGATCCGTTCATCTTGTGGTTTTTGCCTGGTGAGGGAGATGGCTTTGCTTCTCCAAACTTCTCCAAACTAGCAGAGAAGATGGCAGAAGCCCTTAAAGTGGGCTGAGGCCCTGCGATGCCACGGGGTGCGGGTAACCGAGATAAGCAGCCAAGCCCTCCGTGAGGAGTCACATACTTGGTTACACAAACGTCTGCAAAGCACCTTAGAACTTATAAAACATTTCTGAACGAGGTCGAGTGCTCAGGACCTCCTTGGAGGGAGGTTCTTGTTGTTCTTCGTTTTAGAGGAAAAACCTGAGGCTGGAGAGACCCCCTGGGCCTGGAAGGTGGCGTGGCCCCGGTTGGTTTGCTGCTGCCTCGTGCTGAGTCTTCCATCCGACGCAGTGGCTTCTCTGGGGTGGGGGGAGAGGCCGTCACCCTGACAAGACAGACCGTGGCTGAGTCGGGAGCTGGGTCAGGGCCTCGTGGGGTCGCTTACGATGGACCCCGAGCTGTGGGCCCAGCAGGCTCTGCTTGCCCCAGGGAGTGCCCGGCTCTGGCTGTGCAGCGGACTGGCTCCGTCCTCCAGCCAATGGGAACCGAGTCTTCCCTGTATTCCTTGGCCAGAACCCCGACAGGACAGTGCTGGTGCTGAGTGAGCTGGGAGCTACGGCCCCGGGGCGGGGGGTGGGGGGGAACCCGCGGCCACGGGGAGGACCCGCCTGCCTCAGCCTGTGTGGGAGGCAAATGCACATTTTGCACATGGATTTGTGTGCAGGTACTTGTAGCTTCTGTGGTTCTCAGACTTGACGTAGCATGGAGGTCCGTCTTCAGGATTTAGGTTTGTTTCACTTAATTTTGGTGAACTGTGTACAGAGTACGGTAGCAGACACAGACCGTGTTCGGCTCCTCCGTCGGCCTTCTCCCGATGGCTTGCGTCCCTGGGCGCAGGTCCTCCGCTTGGGGATGCTCTTGCCTCGTCCGGGCCAGAAATGGGAAATTTCAGTTTTCGTGCTCAAGTGTGCGTGCTAGAAAGTGCGTCTGTGCTCATGGGTCTCCTTGATTTCTCTGGGGCCTAAACTCTAAAGAACTTACTGTGGAAGGCCCCATGGCGGTGAGTCGCGGGAGGGGGAGGCGTCGTGTCCCTGAGTGGCCGTCCAGGCCGTGTCCAGGGCCTTCGCAGAGATGTGTGGCTGAGGCGCCGTGGACTCCACAGCAGATGGCCGGCAGAATCCCACACCCCAGCCCCTGGGGGTCTCGCTGTCACAGGCAGTGTTCAGAGTGAAGCCGTTTTTTTCCCATTCCTCTTGGGCTAGGCTACTTCGAAGCCCGATTGTGGTCAGTTCAGTGCAACAGGTAGAAATTGCAGAATGGCTTGTTGCTCTCTAAGGAAAATCGTGAAAATAACTGTTGTTTTTCTCTTAATTCCTGTGGACTGTGTGTCACTGAATCCTTGCGCTGGTACCTGTGAGTTGGAGGAAATGATTTGCGTGGGTGGCTCGTCGCGGCAGGTGGGCCGCGCTCCGACGTGTGATGGAACCGCGGTGAGAGGCTCTGTCCGCTCTGTCACAGTTTTGTCATTTTGGTCCCTAAACAGGTGGCTAGGAAGGTGTGTGTCTTTTAAATCCATTCTAAAAGTCCTAGAGAATTCTGTCCCGCTTGGAGGGACTGGGGATGTGACCAGGCTGGTCCGCGAGCCATCCAGCCTTCTCGCAGTGGAAGGAGAGATGTCTTCATACCCAGTGTCCTATGTCCCCCTCCCCAAGCTTTGAACTGTTGGGGAAGCTGTGTCTTGCTCTGGTCAGCCGTTTTGCTTCTTCACTGGGCTTTCTTCTCGCCAGAGGAGAGGGGAGGGTGAGAGCCTGTGGGCTCCTGGCCCCAGTGTGCCGCGTGTGGGCGGAGCTGGGGCCCTCCATCCCTGCGGGAATCTCTCCCTTGCCAGAGCACAGCAGCGGCAGCTCTCCTGGCTCTGGGCATGTCAGCCGCGGCCTTGGCCTCCAGCAGGCGCCCGGGGCCAAGGTGTTCAACTTGCTCGTCCTCTTGAATCTCCCAAAAGGCCGTGAGAAATTCCAGGCTGGGCCCCTGACCAGAGCCCGTCCTGTGGGAAGTCCTTCCCAGCAAGCCAGCATGGAAGATGCCCACCGGGTCGGGCCACTGAGTTCTGCGCCGGTGGAGAGCCCTTCTTCTGTGCAGACACCTGCCGTGAGCGGGTCCGGCTCTGGCACTCTGGCACTCTGGTGGAGAGCACACGCGGCACCCCACCCTGCCCTAGGTGCTGTATGGCTGGGAAGGGGGGTTGTGGAGGTGGGCCCCCCGCGGGCTGGGGTGGGGCCGGGGCTGGGGGCAGGAGCCACCATTATCCTGTCCCCTTTGCCCTGGAGGGCCTGGCTGTGGGCAGCTGTTGTCTCACGTGATGTTACTTTTCAGTAAATGAACTTGACAAAGATGGTTTGCAGCTTAGCCTTGGCGTTTATCGTTCCTGGAGCTTGAATAAATGGTGCTTCCTCTGGGTGTGGGTCTCTCTCGCGTGCCGTGGAGCCTCAGTGCTCATCTGCGGTTTGCTGTGCTTTTGTGCGTAAACCGGAGACACAGAGGCCCATGCGGGTGGCCCCGCCGGCCGGAGCCCAGCTAGCTGTGCGCTTCGGGGTTCGCTGTGTACCTGGAGAGGCGTGGGTGCCTGCCCTGCCTCATGCGCCTGCAGGGGACCTGCCCGCGGGGGGACGCCCGCGACCCCGGCCCCATCCGTGCGCTGGGTCCCGCAGCGAGCCGCCGGCGTCCATGCTGCGCTAGGAGCGGGCAGCTGTGACCAGCCCGGAGCCACCCCGAGAAGCAGTTCGGCTTCTGTCTGCTTCTGTGCAGCTACCCTGAGGCTTACTCACGTGGCTCCGGGAGCCCCTTGCCCTTGTTTCTCCGCGCTCATCGGTTTGTTTGCTGCCTTCACGTCCAGTCCATGCTGTTGTCCGCGGGCGGGGCTTTGAATGCGGAGAAGTGCCCGGATGGCCAAGAGGTCGCGGTGGGGCGCCGAGCCCCGGGAGCGCCGTGGGGGGACTCGGGCTGCTGGCCCAGGGCTGCGGGTCTTGCTAAGAAGTCTTTGTAGTTCGCAGGGACAGGTGGTGACAAGCAGGTGTCGTTTACAGGAGCTTGGAAGAAAGCTAAGGGACCCAGCCGCAGGGCGCAAGTCAGGCCAGTGGCATGGGGTCCTCTGCTGCAGAAACTCAGGTGTGTTCTGGACTGTGCTGACTGCTTTCTGTGTAACCGGCCCATGTAAAGTCTCCTTTGGTAGCTTCTCCGTGGCCCAGGGAGGAACTCTGCGCAGGACCATAAGGTCCCCGTTTTTAGAAGAAGGAACAGATTGGTCAGTGCTGGATCCTGGGCCCCAGAGACCCTGACTCCAGTGGGACCCGTGGCCATCCACCCCCACGGCGTACTGAGCCACTGGAATGGCATTCGCTTCCAGGGGCTGGGGATGGCTTGACCCGAGTCACTCCTAAGCTCCCAAGATGCTCTGGAGATGAGCGGTGGTGGGAGTGGGCCTGGGCGCAGCAGGGCGGGGCCGTCAGCTTGACTTCGCTGGGGGGTCCTGCCCCTGAGGGCTGGCTGCCCATTCCCACCAGAGCCTTTAAATGAGCTCAGTTCTGAGCCCCCGAGAGACAGCAAGGACACCCCGTGTTATGAGCGTGTTAGGGACAGGGAGGGCGTCTGCGGGGCAGCCGGGGCCGCTCAGGCCGTCAGGCACGGTTGTGCACGTCGGTGCACGTGGTGCCCGTGGAAGTTCCTGGCTAGAAGGGAGATGGCTGGGCAGGGGTGAGGCGGGCCGGGGGTGGGGGCAGTGGATTCCAGAATCTTCCTGTTGCCATTAAATGTGTCTTTCTTTTTTCCTGCAATGAAAGACGAGTGTTTTACTGCTTATTCTCTATTTTTAATACATTTCCAAATTACAGTATTATTGTTAAATGTGAAAACCGAAGTCTATTTTAGAATCCTCAGGCCATCCCTTTTTAACTACTCTAAGTCTGTTTCCTATTCAGTGATATTATAGAGGGGATCTGAGTTGTATTTGGCATAATTTCAGACTTGCAAAAAACGCTTATTTCGATTTCCATAATAAAAACAAAAAAGGGGTGAAATCATAAAGCTAAAACAACCCCCGTAGCAGTTCTTAAGTATTTAAGTATTTGAAGGAGAGAGACGTGCATTAGAAGTGAGATACGAAAACAGGATATTTGGGGTGAATATATTTTGAATAAATTGCTGTTGTACATGCCTTAATTTTGAACGAAACACATAATATTTAGGTTTGAGAAGTTCAGGTAACAACAATGTAACCAACACTTTTGTAGTCTACATAGAATACACGTTCTTTATATCAGTGTCAACGCGTAAGCATAATAACGTGTTAAATCCGAGGAGAGGATGACACCGTTCACTGGACACGCGCACTTTTAATGCACGTGGTGTCACTGGGCCCAGTGTTCTTGCTGTTCCATAGGGCAGAAGCGTCGTGCTTCTGTTCCTGTTCTTAGATGGCCCCGGAAAGAGAAGAGACCTGCGCGAACATATTGTGAGCTCAGCTCTGTTGAAGGTGGGTTGTGTTTTGTGATAATCATACGCACGCAGGGCCGACGTGTGTGTGTGGAGAACCGAGCAAGAGGAGCCACGGGTAAGGGAAGTTAATCCCCAAAGCGTGCGGGCTTCATAAATGAGTGCGTGACTTGCTTCGTCCTTTTCAGCAGGGCCTGTAACAAGATAGCGTGGTTTTCCGTCCATGGTGTTGCGTTTCTGAAGGACGGAAGCTTGCAGAGAGTCTCCAGAGGGAGAATCCCGTTAGTCTCCAGGTGTAACGCACAGATGGAAATATATGGTGTTATTTTGACTGCTTCAGCCTCCTTTGTCCTCAAAGTTTTCCTCCTGTCCAGGGGCAGGCAGTGCTCTAGGACCACTCCCGTCTGCTGTTGAGTGCAGAAGCAGCCCTCTGCTAATGGATGAGCCTTTGCTCTGTTCCAATAAAACTTTATTTACAGAAACAGGCAACAGGTCAGATTTGGCATACTTGTGGACCTCTGCCTTAGAATGCCTGTGTCTCTCTTGCTCTCTCGCTCTCTGTCTTGTGAACTGAAGAGGTTTTTCTTTTCTGTTGGGCCTCAGACAGTCCTAAATATTCGTTCTCCTTTAGAAGAATTTTTTTCCCCTTTTTTAAGCTTTCTGCCTGTGAGAGATGGCGTAAACCACATGGGTCTTTATTTCAAGGTAATCCACTAAAGCTTTAGGAAGGGCCACCAAGCATTATACGGGATGCTGGGGACAGGTGGGGTTTGAGGGCTCCACTCCCCTCCTCAGAGGGGAGGAAGGTGTGTGTGGCCGCAGCCCATGGCCCGGGCAGGGTTTCATGTCACTGGGGAGAGTTCTGGAACGAGCCCTTGGGGCTGTGTAAAGAGTGTAAACTCCAGGGATGCTGTCACAGTCACAGACCCTCTCTCCCCCTCCCCAGCCCCACTCCTCTGTCCTTATTTGTAACAATGGACAGTGACGGCCCCAGCGGAGCAGGGAGGGGCCCCAGGGGACAGCTACAGTCCATCCTTCACTGCTGACCAGTCTCTGACGCTCCGCCATCTGGTTGGTACCTAGGAAGGTCTGACATTTCATGGTTGAAGAGCAGGGTCCCCCAGGACTTCAGGGGGACCTGCCCCCCGGGCAAGCGTCCTGTTTCTCCTGCACTGTTGGACGCCACTGCCTCGCGTGCAGAGGGTGCTCGCGCGGTGGCACAGCTTGGAGGAGGTGTGCGTCGGACTTCTTGCTGACCAGCACGGGAAGGAAACACACACGTGCGGTGGGAGTCTGCTGGGACCCCCAGCCCGGGACCCCTGGGGGCTCTGGTGTGCGGTGATGAACACCAGGTCTCACCTGAAGGTTTAAACGGGAGCGAAAGGAGGAGAAGCCCCCTTTTCTGACCTTCCAGGGCTCGAGCGTCTCGTCCCGTCTGTGCTGTGTCATTTCCATCGGGTGTCAACTTGGGGCTGGGACATTTCTTCAGCAGCAGCCGTCAGGACGCAGTGATCTTGCTTGTCGGTGGAAACGGTGATCTCATAGGACAGACGGTTCGAAGTCTCTCACGAGTAGGGTTGGTGAAGAGACTCACCGCCTCCGTTTGTCCTGGGGGAACGTCTTCCCTGGTTTCCTTTTAAATTGTGTGTCTTTCTTTTTTTCTCCCATTTAAATGAAAAGTTCAAGTAACCGTTTTTCTTAGAATCTCTGGCTTGTTTGTTATCACATTTCACCGTACTTTTTTTTTTCCTGCTGGTATAGTCAGGAGAGCTTTGTCAAGTGCGGAGATACTGTGTTATCAGGGTAATTTTTCTAGGAATTTCTCATGTAGCTGAAAGGTTGATGTTCTCCTGTAAGTCTGTGTTTAACATCAAAGGTTTAAATGGGCCAAAGGGCATGTCTGGGCTCATTGCAGGTTTCTTTCCTCCTAATCATAGTTGCCGCTGGAAATAGAGGTTTTCATTTTGAGAATATGTTGTTTCTTTTCACGTAAGTCGTCCTCTGCGACTCTCCTAAGTGCCTGCAAGGGTTAAGTCCGGTCGGGTTGGGTCCAGGTCGGGTCCCTGCCGCTGCGCTGGGAGCTCCCTGCACCGTGGAGTCGGGTGTGGGGCTCTGTCTGCGTGGGGCCCCGGAGGGGGGCCAGCATGGGGCCCCGCGTGCACCCCCACCCAGCCTGCCCCGGGGCTCCGCGTGGGACGCGGGTGGGCACGAGGCTCTCTGCAGAGGGAACCGGGGCCTCCCTGGGCCGACTCGCCACCACTCAGGGCTGGGCGCTGAATTCTGGCTCTGCAACATGGACCGTGAAGCCACCCGAAACCCACAGACTTCTGAGAAATCAAAACGAAAACGTCTTGAGCCGGAATGTGTATCGGAAATGCTGCTTGAATTAATT
Organism: Mustela nigripes; assembly: GCF_022355385.1. Lineage (NCBI taxonomy): Eukaryota > Metazoa > Chordata > Mammalia > Carnivora > Mustelidae > Mustela > Mustela nigripes. The sequence continues at coordinate 82,157,783 of NC_081571.1, read as the reverse complement.
TGCCAGTGCAGATTTCCCCGATTTATCTCTAGAACATTCTAGACCCGAAGCACACCATCCTGGAGCTCCGCGCACCACGGACAACACACGTGGCGAAGACCCTTCCCGCTTGTTTTTATGACAAGGTCTTCAGTGACTGTTTTCTGTTTCTGCCTCTTCTTTTTGTAGAGCAGAGCAGACTGAAGGCGGAGTCTTTAATGACACGCCCTTGCTCATTTGCCTTCTGATTGCTCTTTTAATTTAAGAAAAGTCCCGGGATTAACCCTCCTCCCAGGAATGAGGGTGCCAGGCGCGTGGAAGCTTGTCCTTCCTGCGGCCATCCTTTGTCACAAGACCGGGAGTAGCGGGCCAGGTGACGTGTCCAGCGGAACAACTTAGATCTTGTTAATGCAAGGTTTTTTTGTTTTTCCTGAATCAGCTAATTTTAGGGCTGTGCTTCTGGGAATGGGTTTCTTTCCAAAGCAGTGTCTAAGCCGCAGACCAGCACTGTGTGTGATGATTTGACAAATTCAACGAATGCCAATAAGTCTAAATTCCCTGGAGACGCGTACCCCCAGGACCGCACCGGATACCCTGGCGATCACATTCACGGGCAACGTGTGGTTCTCCATGTTTCTTTCTTGTTTTGCTGCTACACCTAATGGGCTCAAGGGGTGTCTTCTGTCCTGGTGAATATTCTGTGTGGAGTGACCATAAAATTCATGATTTGTACTTTGCTCCTAGTAGAATTAACATAATAAAGCCCATGAAAGTTTGCTGTATCACTCTTAGAAAGCATACATACTTGCAGGCAAGGATGTCAGGTTGGTCGTGTTAGAAGACTTTTTTCCTAGTCTGGATGAAGCAGATTAATTTTCAGGAGAGATCATTTAACTTCCTCTGAAAGTTAGTAAACAAAGGAAGAGGCTAATGTGCTGGGTTCCCAGGCTCCAGGGAGGGGGGAGTGGAGCAGAGCAGGGTGCGGGGAGGAGGGCGAGGGGGCAGCCTGCCGACCTGCAGCTCCATGTCTGGGAGGCCGCTGCCTCTTGACCCTCAGAGCCCCGGCGCCTTTCCGCTTTCCGTTGGCCCCCGCGAGCGCGTGTGGGAGCCGAGCTCCGGCTGCTTCCACTCCCTGCCCCGGGGGCTCCCCCTCCCCCAGCAGCACCCGCAGCCTCAGGGAGGCCCTGGTCCTGCAGAGTCACCACCTGCACAAATGCAGGAATGAAAGCCCCCCCTCTGCTGTCCTCCGTCACTCCTCACAGCTCACGACAAAGCACAGAAGGGAAGGTTTTGACAAAATTCACCCAGGGATAAGGTCCGGTGTGCCCTGGAGGGGCGCTCCGGGAGGTCCGGTGCTGGGAGCTGGGTCTCGGGATGGAGCGTCCCCTCCGCCTGCGGTGTGCACGGCCACCAGGCCCCCGAGAGTCAGCTGCGTGAGCGGGGCATGTCCTGGGGGCGGCTGCTGCAGGTTTCTGGGACTGTCCTTCCACGTGGGAGGAGCGACGCACTTGCTTCGCGGTTCTCGAGGCGGTGGGTGTGCGGTTCGCAGGAGACCAGTCCACCACGCTTGGCTGATCCTTAACGGCAGCCGCGACCCCAGACCTTCGTGTTGGCGGATCCAGTGCCCCGAACACTCGCTCGGGCCCGCCGGGGACTCACCTCCCACTCAGAGCCTCAGGACAAAACGCGAGCTCGTGTCTGGGGAGAGTTGGGAGTCCGAGATGGAGTACGGCAGTGCCCGCGGTTGGAGGGGTCCCAGCGTTCAGGTCGGGCCATCACACGGGCTCTCGCGGGGACGACGAAGTAGCGAGGGGTGATGCAAACAGACCACTCGGCAATTTGATTAAAAAGCCAGGAAGCTTTGGGCACCTGGGTGGCTCAGTGGGTGAAGCGTCTGCCTTCGGCTCAGGGCATGATCTCCGGGTCCTGGGATCGAGTCCCGCGTCGGGCTCCTTGCTCAGTGAGGGGTCTGCTTCTCCCTCTGCCCCGCCAACCCCTGCTCATTCTTGTTCTTGTGCCTTCTCTCTCTCCCAAAATGAATAAAATCTAAAAAAAAAAAAAAGCCAAGAAGTTTAAAAAGAAAGACAGTTTGCTATCAAATGGCAAAGTCTACAACTCAGTCTGTCCACTAAAGAGCACAGGAAGTTAAAAACATGCCAGAAACGATGAAAATTAGGAACAGGTTGAAGAAGTTTGATCCTTGGGCCTGAAGGCAGGAAGCTGTTAGGGCAGGTGGGGGTCCCACGGCTGCGTCATCAGTGGGCTTCTGCAGGTTCTGGGGGTCAGTGACCTAACCTGGCCCGGGGCAGCGAGGCCCATGGGGAGGGTGTGGGACGACAAGCGTGTCCCTGCAGTAACGTGTGTGGTCCCCGCCGTTTTCGGAATGGGATACATGACCCAGGCGGATGGTTTTCCGAGGCAGGTGTAGAATCACTGCCTGTCCCATGTGTCTGCCAACCCCCGATGGCATGATTTCCGGGACGTGCTCCTGGGTCCTGGTGTCCATCCTCTCGTGAGCTTTCCCCCGCAGCCCCTGCTGAGAGCCGGGCCAGCAGGCTGGCCACTGGCTCCATGGCTTCTGCCCCCGAGGGCAAGGGCAGCGTCCTGTCTCTGTGTCCAGTCCAAGCCTGGCCTCACCAGAGAGCATGCATGGCCCTCACAAGTCACTAGCCCTGGGCTGTGCTTCCAGGGGCGTGGAGTGTGTTTGCGGGGGCGGGGGGGTCACCCACCCTAGAAAACACAGTGCGGAGATGGTTCTTCCCAGAGTGCATCATGCTTGCAAGTCCATCATGGTTGTGAGGGGACTTTTTCTCACTCAGGATGGCTCTGTTCTGTGACAGTCACCACTGACTTCTTTCCTTTCTCTTCCAGAGTGAGGATCTGTCTGGCTTGATCACTATGACGTCACACATCAGAGAATGACATCAAAGGAGGATGCTCAGCGTGGGGTTTTTTTGTTCTGTTTTTAAATCTGAAGCTGCTTACAATTTTCTTTTGGATCTGAGCAATGACTAGGTTTGGGAACATCTGCGACTCTATTAGACTCTGAACCCACAAGACGAGGACGCCTGCCCCTCTCCTGGCTCCCGCGGTGGGGGAGGGGGGCACCCATCACTCTGCTGTTTGTGCTGTGTTTTGTTTGTTTGTTGACAAAATTCACGGAAGAAGTTACTCTCAAGAAAATTGGATGTTCCCATTGGCCTTCTAAATCACGGCCAGTGTCTTAATTTCTTCTTACTTTCATTTTGGCAAAGCAAATCGCTCCCTCGGCATGCTGGGAGGTTCTACCGATGCCCACGGAGGTGGTGAGCTCTGGCACTTGCTGGCACGCACTCAGACCTACCACAGTCCTACCTCAGTTCCAGGTGAAGCCGGATTTGTGCGGCGGGGGGGCTGGCGGGACCTTTGCACGTCGCTGCTGAGCGCGGCTCGAAGACGGCCCTTCAGCCTTATGAACTGGTCCCAGGACGCATCTGCTCCGTGGGCTCCAATCCAGGTCCCTGCGTGTTTACTCAGACAGAGCCCAGTGTGGGGCTGATGTTTCTCGACGGAAAGGCAGTTTGGGATTGGACTTCGAAGATGGATTGATAAATCACGATAATGATGTGTAACTGAAGCAACCTACTTTTGAAAAAATCATCAACTATATTAGGGAGTTGGGGGGGTTGGGGCAGGGGTAAATACCTGTTTTTCCCTTTAACAGACTTGTCGAATCTTCTCTCTGTAGATGTTTCTGTAGGTACTTCAGACTGCAAAAGCCTTTGGTCCTGTTCACAAGCTCAGATGTCTCTGCTGTCCTTAACCTTGAGCTTGCATTTCTTTAACCAAAAATTCACGCGGGCATGCTAGCGATCCCAGGGTGGTCACGGCTTTGGCAGATTTAAAAGAAAAAAAAAAAAAAAGTGTGTTATCTTTACTCGATGCTGTTGTGGCAGCCAATGAGGCTGTCCTGAGCAACAGTTAAAAGAAAAAAAAAAAAAAAAACACACAAAAACTCAAAAAAAGACAAGGGAAGCAAAGAACTTGGTAGAAGAGCTGTTCTGGCCCCGGTGCTGTGAAGAGAAGAAGACAAAGGAGGAGACAAGAACCTCACGGTACATCTGACTTGTCGAGAAGCTCCCGACAAGACTACCCTCATTACGTGTTTCCAGTGTTCGGATTTCCGCAGGTGTCGCCCACAACTGCTGACCTTGACCAGCAGAATGTCCTGTCACCACGCTGCCTCCTTGACGCGTGGCGGAGGGCTGCCGAGCCCCCTCCCACGGGCACGTCCGCAGTGCCTGTGTGCTGGGGATAGTCCTCATTCATTGGAGATGGGAGCTTTTTTTTTTTTTTTTTTTGGGAGAAAAAAATATATATAAATATATAGATATATATCACTATAGAATAATGCATTAATAAAATGAGGCTTTTTAAGAGGAAGACCAAAAAAATTCAATGTCTTAAAAAAATATTTAATGGCAATGCAAACGTCTTCCTGCTTCCATGCTGACTTCTAGAACAGAGGATTGTATTGCAAGACAAAGTTGAATGTAAAGTGATCCCCCAGAACATTTTTAAAGTTTTACTTTTCTAAAATTACACATCGCAACAGCGTATGGACCGTACGATGTTAGCTCGAAGGTCAGTTTCAGTGTATGATACAAATACTTTATGAAAATGTATAAAACATCCTGAAATTTGCATTCAGTTTTGGGGACTTGGGATCGGTGGGTGGTATTTGCTGTGTAGTCCCCCCCCCCCACCCGGTCCAGTAGGACTGAGTGCGGACCCTGTCGGATACAGCTTGCGCACGTCTGGTGTGGGCGCAGGCTCTACACTTACAGTAGGTCTCGGCACCTGCCCCATGGCTCCCGTTCATACCGCAGCTTACAACAAGCAGAATAAAAAGTTGATAATATACTAAATTTTCCTCTATCCTGTACATTTCAAAAAAGAAAAAAAAAGGCGTATGCAATATTTACATTTTTAATTTAGTTTACAGAATGGAACCAAAATGTATAAATGTTATGTTTGCTAAAACTTCACAATGTATATTGGGTCTTTGTACATTTTGCCTGACTTACCTTAAATTTAAAATATTTTTTGCTATATAAACTTTAACAGTTATTAAACAGTGTTTTCTTTTTGGCTACGTATTGTTTCTGGATATCAAGATGTTAAATATATTTCTTGCTATTGTGATATGACGAAAGACTTACTTGCTCTGTCTTCCACTGTCCACGCTGTACATAAAGCGTCGATGAGACACTGCTGGAGACGGCGAGAACGGGCCTAGAGTAGTGCATTGTACTTAGTCTGTATTGATCATGGATGCTCTCCTTAACAGCCGTATGCAATAAAATAAAATACATTATTTATGAGATGAGCGCCTGGAGGACGTCTTCTTCCGCGTGGATGTTGAGTTTCGCGTAAAGCCACTCCTGCTGTGTGAGAGTGAAAAAGTAAACACGAAGCTCTTCAAATACTTTGATGCCTCGTAATTTAAATGTTTTCATCCCGGGAGCCTGATAATGGTCCCCAAATGATAGAACTTATGAAAAGGAAGTGTATTAGGAAAACAAAGATGTTACTTACTTCGCAAAACACACAGACCGCTCCCGGCGTGCTGGCTGCCCGCTGTTCCGAGTTGGTCCCCACGCCAGGTCCTTTGTAGTCCCTCACCACCGCGGCGGTCGGAGCCCCAGACCATTTTACAGATGACGCGGTGGGAGGGCGGGGACACGGAGCCCTGAGCCCAGGAGCCGGGGTCCGGGCCGATGGGGATGCTCATGCTCCTGGCCCTGCCGCTTCCTGGGCATGCCCGCGTGAGAGGGGTGAACCGAAGCCGCCAGGCAGGGTCACCTCGGTGGCTGGCAAGTGCAATTTAGGAGGCAGAAAATATAAAAATGATGACTCTTGATTTTTATCGAGAACAACGTGACCTCCTTTTTGGAAATAATTTTTCTGTCTCTCCACGTTACCCTCAGGTCACAGGAATACCACACGTGGGTGTCCCCTCTTTTGAGCAAGTAGTGATATGTGCTGCCGAAGCGAGCACAGTAGAGCCGGAGCAGTTGGGAAGACGATTTTAAAATTTGGTTTTTAAGTCCTGAGACTGACGTCCTCCCTATAGGGGTGTCTGGGGACTTGGAGGTGGCAGGACAGCCGGTTGGAGGTGGGACAGAGGATGCCGGGGAGGGTCGGGGAGGGGGCTCCCGTTAGCAACAGGGGGAGGATGGCCTGCCAGGTCTGATGCCTCCGACATCTACTTTAATGAAAAGAGCAGGTCATGGTCACCATTCTGGGAGAGTCCTATGAAGCAGGAATCGGCGAATGGATTTACTCGAAAGATCTTATCACCGATGAAGTGGGGAGTCACGGCCAAAATCTGCAAATGCCAGGAGGGTTCGCTTGAAAGTGATCTAGAAACTCGGAGGAGAAGGCGAAGTGTCGTAGGACAAGCGCCGGGAAGGGTGGAGATCCCCCTCTTTGGATTTTGGGAAGAGCATGGCTCTGACCCGTGGAGGGTCTCCGTAGTGATCTTGGGAGACACGTCTTGCTCCCTGTCTCCTGGCCTGGCGTCCTCCGCGGAGGTCCAGTATCTGAGCTGCCCTGTGGGACCTGGGGCCCCTGGTCAGACAGTACGGAGCAGGCTGTCCGTCTGCGGGTGCGGGGAGGTCTGAGGAGACAAGTGTGTGAGCATTTGGGAGAAGCCAGCACGACAGACTCACCATAGCGGCGCTTTGACGCCCTGCTTGAAGGACAAGGGACGCTAATTGGTGCCTTGAAATGTGCCCTGTGTCTTCTCCATCACTGCTGTGCTGCACGGCCCAACCGCGCTTCTTCGATGGATACAACTCGGCGGGATGTGAAGTCTCCAATTCTTGCTTTGGCAGTGATCCGGGAGACAGGGCTGTGGCCTCGTGCCCTTGACAGCTGGCCAACGTGACCGTCCCTCTGGGATCTGGCCAGGGTTTCTCTCCTGCAGCCGGGCTCTGCCCTGCTCCACAGCGTGTTCCCGCCTCTCTGAAGGACGCCGTTGAGCTGCCGGGCAGATTCCTGCCTGCATGTCCTTACTACCTCCTTGACTTCGTGCTAGAAATGCCGCGCTAGCATCCGCCCAGCCCTCCAGTGACTCATGGCCTTTGCCCTGACGTGTAGAGAGTTCTGGGCTCCTCTGACCCGAGCTGTGCCTCCTGGGTTGGTTGGTTGGTTGGTTGGTTGGTTGGTTTCCCGTCTTTTTCCGAGTGCACTCCTTTCACCGAGGGCGGGAACTCTACAAGCTCTAAATTTTCACAAAATTCCTTACACCTCAAGAACGCCGCCAGAGTGGCCCCAGCCCCTCTCTCCAGCCTGCCCATCTCAGACGTCACAGATTCCCGGGTGACCCCCACGTAGAACAAAAATGTTAAACTGATTGCATTTCCCAGGAAAGGGGGTGTGAAGTACCGTGCAGGTATTCACGAGGCAGAGTTTACTGCAGATGACAGAAAACTCAGGGCAGTGGCTGACGTCTGCTCTCCAGCACGCGGGCAGATCAGAATCACCCCGAGGGCTTGTTAGACCCGATTTCCGGATGGTGGGTCCCCAGACTTTGTTTTCAGTCATCTGGGGGCTGGGGCTCAAGGATTTGCCTTTCCAGCAACCGTCCCAGGGGCTGCTGGGGCTGCTGGTCTGGGACCGCACTTTGAGAACCACTGAACAGTAAAGGGATTTGTTTCCTCCGGTAACAAGGGTCCAAGGCTGGATTATTTAGGCAGCTACCTGGCCTCGTCAGGGGCCCAGGACCTTCTCACCTTCTACTCAGCCACTCTCAGCATCTGGGTTTTTCTTCCTCAGACCTGTCCCCTCATGCTTATACGATGGGTGTAGTGGCCCCATAGGGCGTATCCTCCCGTCAAAATGTCCAATAAAGACAGTTGCTTGTCCTTGTGTACTTTTGGAAGAGATGCAATGGTCCCAGAGCGGCCAGACCTCTCTCCCACGGACCAGAACCAGGTCCCTGACCATCGTGATGCTGTTCCCTGGGGAGGGAGAGCCCCACAGCTGGTTGGCACTGAACGCGGCTCACCCCCGAGCCTAGGAGCCGTCGGCATCCAGGGACACGCCAGGCACCAGGTAGTGTTGGCTGCTGGTGACAAGCTCAGAGAGGGTGTGGGGTCTCGCAGGGCGGGGCTGCCACAGCTACACGGGCAGCAGAAAGTGGACCCGTGATCAGAACTCTTTCCAATGCAAGTAGACCTCAAACAGGCCCTGTACGTTCAAGGTGCACGCACCCCCAATCTCCAGCTGGCTTCGGAACGGGGGCTCCTAGCAACGTACCCGTGGAATAAAGTGGTGAGTTTAGCTTGATCAAAGACATAGTAGTGATGCCAGCCTGTGTTTGCAGACTTGTTGTGTTCCAGACCCTGGACTCACTCCACCAGTCCTGTGCGGGCTTCTCTGTTGCTCCGTACCCCACTGGACGCTCTGCTGTGAACGCTCAGGATACAAAGACAGAAAGTTGGACCTTTGCGGCCACTCTAAAAGCAAGGACTGTTTGGGTTGGAAGAGAGAGAGCTGCTGTGATTTATCCCCATCAGTGCCGTTAGAGGCTATGATAAGAGATTCGTCACCGACCTCCTTGGAAGAAGATAGCACCAGAGAAAGGGCGAAAGGCTGTGGGGGAGACACGGTCGTTTTCCACAAGGAGTACCTGCATAATGACGGGACTGTTGAACGCCAGCACTGCCCTGAAAGGACTGTAGTCTCCATCTCGGAAGCCTGAAGACGGAGGACGTTTCTGAAGGGAACGGAGAGTGGCAGGCCGGTGGGCGAACTCCGGCCTTGCTCAGCTCCCGGAGCCGGCGGCGGCCGTCCCAGACGCCCCTGGAGCAGCGCGGCCGGGAGCCCATGGAGCCGCTGCCGTTTCTGGTCCTGGCATCGCCGAAGAGGGGGACTCTACTCGGCACCGGGTGTGCGCAGGGACAGGAGAGTGATTATGCGCAGCTGACTTTGTCGCATGAGTACGTAGCTTCAGAATCTGCAGGGAGGGGCGCCTGGGTGGCCCCGTCAGTTAGGTGTCGGCTTTTGGCTCGGGTCGTGATCCTGGGGTCCTGGGATCGAGTCCTGCGTCTGGTCCCTGCTCAGCGGACAGTCTGCTGCTCCCCTGCCCCTCGCCCTCCTCGTGCTCTGTTTCTTGTGCCCTGCCTCTCAAATAAATAAAATCTTAAAAAAAAAAAAAAAAAAAAAGAATCGTTAGTAAAGGTCTGAAAACCTGAGGACGAGTTCAGGGTCTTAGATCAGTCCTGACCATCCTCTACGCTATCAAGTCCTGCTGCTAGACGACCGCCAGTAATACGACGCCGAGAGACGACAAAACCTGGCGCAGCCAAAGTGACAGAAGGGTGCTCACAAAACCCACGCGTGACGATCTTTCCATCTGGTTAAAGATGCTCTGCCCCTCCTCCAGCCCATTTTCTTACAGGGAGTCGAACTTCCCGAGCCTGGTCGACACAGCCCATGGCCTTCGACGGGCCCATCGCCGCTCCCCCCGCGGCCCAGTCTTGCCGAAGTCCGGGAGCCACCCCCAGCTCACCATGTGGAGACAGAAAGACGCCGGAAAGAACGTGTGGACTTGAAATCATGTTGAAAACGTTCTTGTATTATACGTTTGGAAACCTCTTATTTCGAAATTTATTGAGTTTTGTACTTCAGGGGCAATGATTTTTGGATGGGTTTTATCTCTGATGCTTCTTCATATCCGGTCCTTACCTTCTCTGTGAATGTCTTGATGCTGTTCTCCGCTTCACGTCCGTATTCACTATGGCTAGAGTTTCCCCCGCGTCAGTAATTTCCTCCAACCGTGTCTACCTGCTCCTCGTGCTCCGAATGCGCTAGTGCCGCGCCGGTGTTGCTTGGTCCTGGTTTGTGGCTTTTGGACTTCATTCCGCTTTTGATCTTATTCTGACTTCTGTTTACGGGTTCATTTCAGAGCCCTTAATGTCTTGAATCCAGAGATTTGGCTGAATGGTTTCCGACTTTGAATCATTTCTGGGGACTTGGCCTCATGAAAGTGGCCACAGACGATACACCCTGCCCCCCATCCCCCGAACTGGACTCAGCTTCTGCTTCTCTGCCCCACGCTCCTAGTGCTGGTAACAGTGACACTGAACTCATGACCCGTGTGAACCCTTGCAAGACTGTTCCCTTTGCCCTAGAGCGTTGAGGGCGCCTTCTTCACCTGGAAAGCTGTACGCCAGCTTCCAGACAGGTGTCATTGGCTGGACCAGTCAGGATAAGCTAGGTGACATTAGGTGACGCTGCAGTGAGAGGCAAGCCTCGGATCTCAGAGATGCATGTCTCATAATGACCTCTCCAGTGTGAGCGGGCGGAGGAGGAGCGAGGTCTAACTTACAGTAGTCGCCAGAGACCAGGGTGGATGGAGGCACACAGATTAGCTCCCAGGACCACGGTGCAGTAGGAAACAACGCAAATTGTCCACCGTTTCTTAAAATGTATAGTCCGAAGTGAGGCATGCCATCACTTCTGCCCATTTGTCATGGACCCAAGCTCATGTTATATCCACATCTTCGAAGGGGACGGGAAGTGCTATGGACCAGAAGGAGGAGATCCAGAAGCATCGGGTGAGCAGGCTTAATGACAACCCAACCTATTTTCAGCTCAACTAAGCAGAGCTGGTTACTCACCTCTCTGGGTTCCTAAACCCTCAAGGGCTAAGTGTGATCCAGAGCACCGGAGCTCAGAGAGATGGTGCAGCTCGCTCAAGGTCACATAGTTCATAAACAGCGAGTCGGCACTCAGAGCTCTCACTCCGAGTGCCAGGTCTTTGCCGCCATGCTTCGGTAGAGCTAACGCAACACCTGAAGGGAGTAGGCTGACCAAGTGTTTGCTGAAGATTCTAAATGACTGCCTTTGTCTTGTATACTTCCAATGGCACCAGGCCAAGTGACCTCATCAGTTTTGAATGCTTATACTGTATGTGTGCATTATTTCTCAAAATTTACCTTGTTTATTAGCTTTATGAATGCATAATTTTACTTAGGGAATTAAAATACATTTGAATTATAATAAGTGACCGATACTTAATCCCAGTGTTCCCTCAATACCTAAAGTGTGCAGGAATTACACGTAGCTCCCTAGACTAGAAAACAATAATCATTCAAACAAAGGGTTTATTCTCTCAGGTAAAATGAGACCCGATGTGAACATTTCGTGAAGTTTCCCAGGATCACAGCTCCTTCTATCATTAAGTTTTGCCATCCCCAATGCACATCTTCTGTCTTCAGGTTTTCTTCATGGCCCAATGTGGCTTCTGCAGCTCCAGCCATCACACGTGCTTTTCCAACAGAAATGATGAAGGGGGCATGAAGTCAGCTGCTTTATAAGTGAACCTTCTGGTTGAGCCTCACAGGCTAGACTTTAGACACATGTAGAAGCTGCAGGAGAAGCTGTGGGACAGACTTGGAACTGGGAGCATCACACCCCCAAATGTGAGAGGGCTCTCAGTCTAAGGAAGAAGGGAAGACACATCGTGTATGTAGATCTGACTTCAAAAACACCCGCTTCCTTTGTATCACAGGATCATGGGGTTTGATTTTTAAAATATATACCTTTTATTAGGTTTCCTTTTCTTTCAAGGTTTTTAAAACTTGGCATGATTCCTAACTGAAGGAAGGACTTAGTCCCAAGGGCCGTGGTGCTCATGGACAAGCACCGAAAGCATCACCCATAGCAGAGTGATGGTTTAACTCACACGTGTTTCCTGTGACCTGTGCCGTGCTGGAGAGGAAATACACACGGGACAGGCCTATTAACAACGCATGATCTCATGTTGTGGGAACACCTCTGCTTTCTCAGGGGAAACGCACGCATTTAAAATGACTGAGATGACACGTGAACCTCAGTTCTGGTGGGAGACCCTTAGCTCTGCTCCCTCACTCACTCAGCCACCCGGAGGCAACGGGGAAATTCATTTGACACTAATTCATGACAAGACTCACTAGACCAGGAAATTCACTCAGTTTTTCCCGCTCAGAAGACAGAGAGAAGCACGACCGTCCCTGTCTGACTGTGAAGGTGTTTGCCTTCAAATAATTGAGAAGCCATGTCACTGTGTGTGCCTGCGTGTTTGAAACATGTCACTGTGTGTGCCTGCGTGTTTGAAACATGTCACTGTGTGTGCCTGCGTGTTTGAAACATGTC